>NW_019727088.1:24341-46134 GCF_002891405.2 Cryptotermes secundus
GTCTACATCCCTTTGTTGGACCTTGGCCGAATTTTTAAGTTCTTAATCCTATTTCGCTTAGTGGGGGGTGGAGTCCAGCTGGGTCCACTCGGCACGGCGGCCACTGATTGGCCTATTGTAGCCTGCCCCGTGTGATTGTGATGATGGAGAATTCGGTGGAATGGAGATTGGTAGGGGAAACCGAAGTACTCGGAGAAAACCCGCCACAGCGGCACTTTGTCCACCACAAATCGAACCAGGGCCGCCGCGGTGGGAAGCCAGTGACTAACCGCTTGAGCTATGGCGCAGTCTTTGTTAATCCTATACACAGTCGGTAGGACTTCTTTGACAAATGATCAGCCCACCGCAAGGCCGCTACCTACACACAGAACAACACAAACACAGAATAAACGCACACAAATATCCATACTTTGAGTGGGATACGAACCCATGATCTCAGCGTTCGAGTGGGCGGAGACATTTCATGACTTAGACCGCGCGGCCACTCTGATCGGCGGAAGGTACAGGAATTCTGGAACTGCAGCCACCGTCAGCACTCCACTCCGGTCGCAACAATTACCGAGAATGATGACGTTGCATTTCCGTTTCAGCGAATACATTAGCTCTAACAAACTAACCCTGTGCATCAGTCCTTCAGTCCCTGAACTGATCAACAAACTCTCTGATAATCTACTTATGTGATTATCAATATCCCAAGTCTCCTGAACTCGGAGACACCAAATACAGCCATTTTTTGCTCTGTAGTTACGCAATTATATGCAACTGAAACTGGAGCGACTTTTCAGAAAGCTTGTATGTGTAGTACCTTTATCCTCCGCCCTAAGGGAAGAATACGTTCTACTGTTGTTTTAGAGGAAGGTGAAGGTGGCCACTCACGGTAGCCGAGCGGTCTAAGGCATGTACTGTCTTCGCTCGCTTGGAAACCGGGATCGTGGGTTCGAATCCCACTCAGGGCATGGATGTTTGTGTGCGTTTTTCTGTGTTTGTCTACAGGTAGAGGCCTTGCGACGAGCTCATCACTCGCCCAAGGAGTCCTACCGTATGTGTAAGATCTAGAAAAACCGAAGTGAACGGAGTTCATGGAGGTAGGCCTAGGCCCACTGGGGTTGTAGTGCCAAGGGAAAAAAAGGTGAAGGTGTCCCTGTGCTTAACTAATTAAGCACTACGCCATGAAGGCGTGTCGAAGAGTGGATGTATATTTCCACATTTTCTTGACCTCGGCACTAGCTGGAGGTGAGTGGTCATCTTCACGCTCAGGCCGCTTCAGACCCGGTACCCACTGGATACGAGATTGGGTGGACCACCCCAGAGCCGGTTTGGACGACGTGGAGAAGAGAATATCCTTGATCCTACCGGAACTCAAAATCCGGCCCCTCTGTTGTTCAGCTCATAGCTAGTTGCTATCCCGGCTCCTTTTGATAGAAACAAATACGTATGTTGATTTGACTCTTGTTTTACGAGCGGATTAATAAGTCTATTTACCGCGTATGTCTGACTGTAGCAGGGATCCAAACACAACACAATCTTCTAGTGCCACTGAAATTCTCGCGTAGGTCTTCTGTAAGATTATAATAATGCACACGTGAAATGTAATGCAAGGTGAGAGATGCAGCATATACTTAGCAGATCTGGCGTTTAAATTCGTTTAAATTCGCGAATTCAAGCAGTCCACAGATTTCGACCGATCGGATAGTGGCTTCGAATTCCACTCGGAGCACAAGTGCATGTGGTTGGTGTAACATGTTTATGTTGTCCTGTGTAGACAAAGGCCATGCGATTTATCAACCCCTCATCTAAGAAGTCCTACCAAATATATGCAAGATCCATATTTTCGAAAGTTAATTTAGAAATCGTACAGACCAGGGGACGTAATCCGTAGAGGCTAACAATTCAATACACTCAAATCATCTTAAAAATATTTTAGAATTTCACACTTACTAAGACATTCTGGCCTGTCACAGTGGCCGCGAGGTCTAAGGCATGAACTCTCTTCTCTCATTCGATCACTGACCGTGGGTTCGAATCCCACTTTAGTCATGAATGCCTGTGTCCGTTTAGTCTGTGCTTATGCTGTTCTGTGTGTAGGTAGCGGCCTTGCGACGGACTGATACCCCACCCAAGGCGTCATACCGGCTGTGTATAGGATAAAGAAACTGAAAAATTCGCGGAACTGACATATTTAAATTGGCGAAGGCATAGAATTAAACACAATTTAAGTTTGAACTGTAAAGCTACAGTCCCTCTCTCGGGTTCTTGAATGCCACTTCTGGAGTTAAGGAGTAAACCCTACATCTCATTATACAGGCTATCGTGACCTCCGCTTCTAAACTGACGATAATCAGGCAAACGAGGTCACAGAAGAATGTCTCGTGTCAATATATAACTCGAGTTGTCTTCCTCATTACTGCGCTTATAGAGACTCCGTCTCAGAGGCGTATAAATATGCGAAATATAGGAAATCTGCAGACTGCCAAACGTTGTCGTCTACTTACATAGGATACGAGGATCTCGAATCTGTGAAAGTGAACTATATACCTTCTTGGGTATAACGTCGTGTAGTCCGTAGAAAGCATTGGACATTTCGGATAAATATGCTGCTTCCATTTTCAAGGTTCAAGATTAAGCCACGTAAGAAATCAGCATGAAGTAAACAACAAGCAAAGCTTTGCTTCTTGCCTACCGTTGATATTCAGCGGGCTACATTATCTCATATCACAGGAAACAGATTTCTTCTCTCTGCAGTTTCCTGCTATTTGCAGTGTTGGTACAAATACAGGATGATTCCAAATTATCGTCGGGGTTTCCGTTCATAGAACGCTGAAACACAAAAAATAATTTAGAATCACCCTGTATATGACACGAATATGAGTGAATATTAATCGAAAGAAACATTGCTTCACGCTCCGATCATCTTAAATCCCGTTATTTGCGTGCAAGACCAAATACATTCTATCCATAACACAGGGGAACAGAACATTTTCAACGTTTCAGAAAGAAATCGAAGTCACATGCACCAATCATATTACTAGAATATCACGATATATGCGTTTGTTAATTAAAGGACAGATGGGCGGAAACACGTCCAGCCTCACGTATTAAAACACTACGAATTTTGCCTTCTGGGTTGCGGCAAAATGTAGTAATGTGTACGGCGGCTGCCTCTCTCTTCCACAACGTATATGGAGACAACAGATTTCAAACAATTTTGGTAACCGCGCATGAAGTTACAATGTGCCATAGCCCAAAAACCTCTATGTAAATGTTAATCACCGCGGAAACCTCAAATCTCAAATAAAAATGTACTAATTTGGATCATATTTCGACTTGAACAAGGAGAATGAGTAAGAAATTCAGTCTACGGCATAACTTACTGAAGGTGAAATGTAAAGTTGTTCCTATGCGTAACTAGTTAGTTATTGGAGAGGGTGGGTTTCCCCATGCACTTAGACCTGTATTGGTCCATTGTGCTTCCCTCTATGATTTCTACCAGTCTCTATATCCTACCGGTACTGGCGCTTACCATCAGTCCCGCCCAGCCAGCGAGACCGGCTCTACTAGCTGAGAGGTATCTATAATGCTTCCCCCATCTACCAGAGGTATTAGAGACTGCTGTTGGGCGGGAAACGTCCGTAATTTGGCTCAGTGACCTCCTTTGGAGATATGAGGTTCTTTTACGTGCCGTAAAGCTACGACACGGGACCCACGGCTTAAAGTCCCTCCCGGAGGACTTGTTCCCTGAATTTTTCCGCCCTTAAAAATTCGACGACCTCCGCCGGGTATTTCAACCAGCGTACTACGAGTCATGAGGTGGGAACATTACCTCTAGACTACGGAGGCCACTTTATGCGTAACTAACGAAGCACAACGCCTTAAAGGCGTATGGGGGAGTAGATGTATAGATCCACGTACGAGTATTTTTGACCTCAGCACTAGTTGGTGACTGATCAGCTTCACGCTCCCGTCCCTTTGCCCTCGGGGAAAAGCACCCGGTACTCATTGGATAGGACGCTGTGTGGGTCCCAGAATTAATCTGGACGGCGTGGTGAGAAGGAAAATTTTGTCTCTACTGGGACTCGAACTAGAAAAACTCGGCCTTCCAGCCCGTAGCCAGTCGCTATACCGACTGAGCTATTCCGGCTCCATAACTCAATGACCAACAATAATTAACATTTATAGCAATCTCATCAGTGAGTACTTCAGTTTCTGGCTGCAGCACCGGGTTCAGTGCTGGGTGTATAGAAACAAAGTCTAGTCTCACTCAGAGCAGCAAAGTTCTTTCCAGGGCACGGAATGTTCTTTAAAATTCAGGAGCGGCGGAAGTGGGGAGGGGATATGATATAACATAATTATCGTGCTCATTTCCCTTTGGCGCACCGACGGTCGCCACCCGAACACATCCTGTCTGCCCGCACCCAGAAACCCCATCCCACAACCGGAACATAGAGCCCGGCTCTGTTAGTTCACAGCAGCCAGTGCTGTAACCATGGCAACTGGAGCTCGCTGTTGCGAGATGAGGCTGCCACATTCTTAAACTGTAATTTCTGATTGTTTTTCTGACTATAAACATGAAGTGTGAGGTTATTTGTAATATAACGGACATTACTACTTCCATGTTAGTATGTAACGTTTCCGAAACTGGTTATATTTCCAACTTCAGGCAAAATGGGAGAATTTGGATCTACTGGAAGTTATTGTAAAGGAGGAGGAAAGAGTATTTTGAAGATTCCAGCATAGATGAGAGAATAGCGGTAGCATGAGTCTTAGAGATATATAGGTTTCCAGGCTGGCCCTGATTGATCTAACTAGGTAAAGAGACAGGTGGCGGGCTCTTGTGAACACGAGAACAAACCTTTGCTTTCCGGAATAATCTCTTCTTCATAAACTAAGCGGCTGAAAAATTAAGCCTGATTCTACTCCGTGCACTTTGTCAGCTCCGAAGTTGTGCAAATGCATAACTTAACGACTGTGACACAAATGGTAGGCCCAGAGGCAATTTTCTAAATTGTATTTGGGATGCGCTTCTTTGGAATGTAGGGGGGGGGCATGGAATATTGGGATATTTTTCGTGGCTTTCCTCAGCCTTCGAAGCAAATTTAGGGGTATTGCCCCCCATTAGGTCACTATCACTTCCTTTCAAATCCTTTCGAATTCATAATTAATCTGCCATCCGACAATTCGACGCTGTACAGTTTGTGATGTTGAGTCTGTCATAACATAACCCACAAAATACAACTGTCAGAAGGCGTAAGGAAACCTATTTTCACAATTCGCTAAGTGGGGGGGTGGAGTCCAACTGGGTCCACTCTGAACGGCGGCCATGATTGGCCTATTGTACCTGCCCCGGGTGATTATGATGATGGAGAATTTTGTGGAATGAAGATTGGCAGGGGAAACCGAAGTACTCAGAAAACCCGCCCCAGGTCCATTTTGTCCACCACAAATCCCACTTGATCAGACCCGGGATCGAACTCGGGCCGCCGCGGTAGGAAGCCAGCGACTAACCGCTTGAGCTAAGGCGCGGCCCTTATTTTCACAACCCTTAACCACTACCCGTATAATGTAAGCGGTTAGGTAGTTCTGATGTCCGCACACGTCAGCTGCTGTCCCCGGAACCCTCCTGTAGTGAAGTGGTTTCTGCGGGTAGAGGAGCAATTCAAATGTTCGTATTAAAATTTGAAGAAACTTCTCAAAACTGTATAGCAGTGCTGTCCTCAGCGACCCCTCTATCGGGCTCCGGACGGATGAACCGCTATGATGCTCTCTGATGGTCATTTTCCTATACGCACCTATGGTACTCCATACCTTCACAAGTCCATCGAGTAGATGTTCGTCCACTGGAGCAGAGGAGTGTCTTCTCACTTTTCACGCTGTCTGCTAATAAACATGTCTTCGTCAATATCTAAGAGCAAGCATTATGATGTCAGAAATAAGAATCACGCCTCGGTCTTAAATTTAGACCTGTAAACTTAGGAATCTACTTTCCAGATTCGGTGATCAGGCAATTGAAATTTCATTATATCAGATGTGGCAGATTTGACCGTAAGTAAAAGCGTTTATTTTGTTTTATGATGAAAACATCCGTAAACTCAAGCCCTCAACCACCCCCAAATATCTCTATGTCTCTACAACCCTTTGGACATTGGTCGCTTTTTCAGTATCTTAATCTCTACACACTAAGTAGGACTCCTTTGACGGGGATCAGCGCGTCATAAGACAGCTATCCACACATCAAACAATAAAAATGCAGAATAAACGCACACAGACATCCATGCATCGAGTAGGATTCGAACCCACGACCCCAATGTTCGAGCGGACGAAGGCGGTTCATGCCTTATACCGCGCGGCTACTGTGATCGGCAAAAAATTCAATGATCTCATCAGGAATCGAAACCGCGACTTTCCGGTTTATAGCACAGTGCCTCAACTAACTACGCTTCTGCGTGTCCCCACATTATAAAAAACATCGGTAGAGATAACCGACGTTCCAGCCAAGATTCGAACCGAATACCTTCCGACTAGAAGTCAAGAACGTTACCAGCACACCGCAGTGCGCGGTGGCCCTGTTTGTGGATTAAATCTTACACGACTCATGTACATGTGAATGTGTAAATCATCCTTAATTTTCGTGATTATTCCTCTGTTCTCTTCTGTACTTAATTTTTGTGACACTTGGTTCCAAGGATCCGTAAGACTGTTTGTAGTTAAGCAAATGTATATCGAATTTTGAGTCCAATGCTTCATGTACGATCCTTATATCTTACTTGGATTTGCCTCCCTATTTTGACCTATATACGCTTTCTGACAATCTGTGCATCTTAATTTGTAAATTCCTGCATTGCTGTTCCGTTTCTAAGTAGGCTCTTTATAAGATTTGTGGCTTTCACGGCGGTGACTATGAAGAAAGCAGTCTTCTGGGATTTGGCACCGTGTATATGTGGTGTTAACCGACGTTTCGGAGGAACGTATCGCCTCCAGTCTGCTTTTACCGGTTCTCACGGTCTCTTCGCTTGCAGATTTCTTATATTTTTCTTCTACCCTGAAGATGGAGGCAATACGTTCCTCCGAAACGTCGGTTAACACCACATATACACGGTGCCAAATCCCAGAAGACTGCTGTCTTCATAGGTTCTTTATCGTTTCGTGAGTTTTAAAGGCTATTTCTATATTCATGTGTTTAACTGTATCACTCTTAATACAGTTTACGCGCTCCTTCCGTGATCTGTCATTATGTATATATCCATTAGTAACCTTGTGTGGGTTCTAGACCATATTAGTGTCACATCCATTACGGTTGACGATATCAATAATGTAAAGGTAAAGCTGTCTCTGTGCTTAATTAGTTAAGCATTGTGCCATGAAGACATGTGGCAGTGGAGATATTATTATTATTATTATGGCTCTACAGCCGTTTGTTGTGTCTTGGCCGTATTTCAGTTTCTTAATCATATACACAGTCGGTAGACTCCTTGGGCGGGTGATCAGCCTTTCGCAAGGCCGCTACCTACACACAGAACAACACAAACACAATACAGACATCCATGCCTTGTGTGGGATTTGAACCCACGATCCCAGCGTTGGAGTGAGCAAAGACAATTCATGCTTTGGACTGCGCTGCCATTGTAATCGGCCGGTGGAGATATAGCTGAACTTCCCTCACCTCAGCACTAGATGGAGGTGAGTGGACAGGTTCATGGTCCGGCTGCTTTACCACCGGGGAAAGGGCCCCCCCGATATCCATTGCATAAGAGGAAGTTCCAGAGTCCGTCTGGGGTCTGTGGAGAAAAGAACATTCTTGCACTGCTGGGAATCGAACCCGGGCCGTCGCTATACCGACTGAGCGATCCCGACTCCCAGTCAGTAAGGTTATTGTTATCTAGTTTTATCGTTGTCATTTAATGCCAGATTTTTAATTCTTTCCAACATCCTGTGGCGTACTGCCAACTTGAATTAAAGCATATGGTTACAGTTGCTGCTTATTGTCAAGATAGTACCAGTGGTAAGACTGTTCTATGAGAAGTTATTAGTTTTTTAATTAACTAATATTATGTAAAATAATGATAAATTGCTTTGAGATAATTTCTTTGTCATTATGAAAAATTATTCCTGAGGATGCCATTGTAATGTCGAAACTTCGGGACGATAATAATTTTAAACCAATATCAAGAACTTGTGTCGAAATTGACTGTACAATGATAATAATTAAAAAAGTAAAGCTATTCCTGTAACAAGCCGTAAAGGTCGATAGGGTTGTGAGACGTCGAGGCTCCCACATTTTCTTCAGACAATCGGCTCATAGATGGCCTTAAGGTTGTCAGCCTTATGGTCCTGTCGCCCTTTGTCTCCAGGAAGATCCCTGGTACTCATTTCTGTTAGAGGCTGAGTCAACCCCAGGGACATAGTACGGCTGGAAGGATTAGGTAAACTGAAAAACCTACCAAATCTAGACTCAAACCCGCGTCCTTCCGACTTGTAGCATAGTGCCTCAACCAACTGCACTACCGCGTGCCCCCGAATCTTATTTTATTCTATAAAACGGGCAAGAAACTCCAGTCTCATNTCTTCTTTCTTCAGAACGTATTGTCTCCACACAAATGCACCTCTAGAAGCAGAGATTAGCGTCGCTGAGGATAGTGATATTTCGAGCCGCTGTGAGGCGCTCGGAGTGNCGAATCTTATTTTATTCTATAAAACGGGCAAGAAACTCCAGTCTCATCTGAAACCTCTGTCGCCGACCGGAAACTCAGAAAACCGGATCACGGTCTTAAGAGTCTCAACCGCTGGAGCAGAAACGACCACCATCAGATCACAACCTCCTGACATCATACTAAAACAACTTAGTCAAGCAGCCAGACAAGGAACTCTAGAATTTACACTCTTTTCTAATGAGAAAATTTTGTCGCCGGAATATTTTGNACTTTCTATTGGGTTATGGAATTATTTCTGGAGAACGAATTCAATTTCTGTAACAATTTCAATTTAATAATCACTTCTTTGGAAAAGGCTGTACAGGTGTGTTCAATTAGTAAAAAAAAAAATGTTGAAACAGAAAGGCTCTACACGCAAATACATCCCTGTAGAGGTTAATATCCAAGATATAAGCAGTGGAGATGATGATGATCATGATGATGATGATGATGATGATCATCATGAATATACTATTAAAATAATAGTATTAGAAATCTAGATACATTAGACTATCTGCCTGCCTGTCTACCTCTCTATGGCTCTACAGCCCTTTGTTGGACCTCGGTCGCTTTTCCAAAATCTTAATTTTACACACAGTCGGTATGACCCCTTGGTCGGGGAATCAGCCCGTCGCAAAGCCTCTACTTACAGAATAAACACGCACAAACATCCATGTATCTAGTGGGATTCCAACCCACGATTCCAGCGTTCAAGAGAGCGAAGACAGTTCATGTCTTAGACAGCACGACCACCGCGACAGGCCACATACTTGTATACTATCCACTGTAACAAAATATATAATCGCCTGAAGTAAAGCTTCCTGAAAATGTTTCATACTCGACATCGCTTGACGAGTAAGCAAGCACACTCATATATTATCAGCACTAAAAATTCAACCGAATGCAAGTACGTGTAATATCTCACTTAATTTTGTGCGTGTTTCTTTCAATTCATTTGTCCTGTAATTCAAATTCAGATAGTGGCTACTAGGATCTGTAAGGCGCTAATGTCTATGTTGAAATAATATTGTAACATGACTGCAGACTTGCATCTGGTACTGAGAATAATTCAGTGTTAGCCAAATAGAATGTGAAGATAAATATAGTGACAAGTAAATGTGACGAATGCATCAGAAATTGCGCAAAAAGAAAATTAACAGATGATTAATTATTATCTTGTAAATATAATTACCAAATTTCCAGTTTTTTGTAACACTTCTTTAACTGTTTCAGGTTTTCTTTTCTATAAAGGTATGTTACTTTATAAATGATCAATCCTGATTTTATAGACCATATAGTCAAAAGGTACACTGTGTTTAGAGGCAAAGATATAATAGGTTATTTAGAACATGTTTAATTATATTATATTTTAGCATCCAGTTAGATTTATATACGTGTATCTTTAACGCGAAATATATTCAGTCCTCAACGCAAATATTTTCACTTCTATTTCTCCTCCTTATGACATGTTTGGCCTCAAACGGCCATCATCAGGTGTTCTGTCTATGCCAAAACTGT
This sequence comes from Cryptotermes secundus, assembly GCF_002891405.2. Lineage (NCBI taxonomy): Eukaryota > Metazoa > Arthropoda > Insecta > Blattodea > Kalotermitidae > Cryptotermes > Cryptotermes secundus. The sequence goes on from NW_019727088.1 coordinate 34,544, forward strand.
CGCACTGTATAACACTGTAACTGTTACACGTTACAATATATAAAATGTTCACTTATTTACACAGGCGCAAATGTGATGTTTCTTGATATATTGGGTTTTTGGACTTTATCCATCGTCCTGGTTTTTAAGATAACAAATAAAAACACGACGTTTCGGAAACTGGATCTGTTTCCGTCCTCAGGTAAAGGAAAACACCTATTCTGTTGGGTCCGTTATCACTTTGTTATCTTAAAAACCAGGACGATGGATAAAGTCCAAAAACCCAATATATCAGTGTGTTATACACCATCGTCAGAATCCTATGGTAACTACATGAGGTTTCTTATTTGATTTGTACTTTATGTACACTCGATATTTATTTGCATTGATTAAGTTCACTCATTTTATAATTTAATTTTGTTTGAAATTCTCTAAATCTCTTAATTTCTTTTTAAACTACAAAAATCTTACACCTCTATTACGAACGGAAGCAACACACTAACACCAAGACCTAACATAGAACTATATCATTTGGACAAGTGGATGCCGTCCCTAACAGAGGAGGAAGAGTTATACAATCATGTCCTATGAATCAGATTCACATTAAAACATTGAACAAAGATAAGTGGAGGGCAGAATTTCGTCACTTTTTGTTACTGGCATCGGTTCATGAACTACGCCTTACACTTATGCCGGTGTCATACACAAGATTCGCGCCATAAACCAAATATATTATTTCAATGCGAGATAGAGCTATGTTATATCTGATTACAAGAGAAAATTAGATACAAAACCCAAATTGGAGTTTGGAGTAACAAAGACGACAAATAATTGGGTCGAAAACTATAATTTAATTCTCAGTTCATTACACAAGTTGGAAGTCAGAGCTGTGACTTACCCTTTTTCCCATATTCCCCCATCTTCCCCTAATATAATCCTCTTTAACCTATATAGAGTCTCTGCGGTATTCTGTTCTTAATTTCTTGCCATTGATACATTTTTTTTTTCCATCGGGGACACTAATCAAGTAAACGTTGCAATACATAAATTTAGTACAATTAAGTCATTCTCGACTTCTTTAATTTCCTTATTCGAAAGTCATTGATTCTGAAAATTGAGACATCAGAAACTGCCCAAATAGTAAAAGGAACTATCTCAACTAACAACGTTTGTTATTTAACGAGCGAATTTTATGCCTGTTTTACAACTGTACAGCTTATTGAAGGACGGATATTGTCACGTGTCACAGTGACTAAGACACGGGTTTGGTTTGGTAATTGATTTATTGGATATTTACAGGTCGTAACTACAAATAATTATAACACTTTTGCTGATTTACACTATGTACAGGCACTCTACACTAATGTTCTCAGTCTATCTGCACTAGTAATCACGGATTTATAACACAGGAACTATAAAATTCTCACTAAATCACACACTCCCAATATCACTGTACTACAGCACATATAAAGTCTTAAAATCACACGTTAAATCTTCACAGCTTGACTTCTTGTACTCTTCTTCAACTGCGAACTTCCCTAGACTATCTCCTACCGAGATCTGACTCGTCCCTCAATCGAGCGATTTCTATCACTCATGTAGCCGAAGAACGGACACGCATCATATGTCACGGGGCCATCAGCCTCCGCTGCGTGACGTCACCATGGACACGGAAAAAATAGCCTCCTCTGTTGCTGCGTGTTGGGCAGTGTTTACAGAGCTGTTGCCTGGCAACGCGTTGATCAAATCCGTTACCATATGAATGATTTATTTGGAAATTGGTGGGAATTTAAGGCTCTATCGCTGAACACCTCTGAAAGGAAAACCACGACAAAACTCAGTGAACTGAACTAGGAACCTCGTAAGTATGAATCAGTGTTTATAAGTACAGCAACGTTCCTTAGCCACTAAGTTACAGTGACGTAGACTTTCCATTGACAATAACACCTGCAAGTGCCTAGTGAAGGGGAGAAACTAAGCAACACTCATGGAAGAGTGAAGATGCAATTCGCGCATTGATAGCGTTACCGCTGATATTGTACACGCACAGGTACACACATCATTATTGTGACGTACTTACCCATTGCTAGGCAACGGGTCGGTAAACATACTCCTGTAATACAAGAGTGAGCGGCAGTAGGACTTCTACTGCTAGGCAACGGCACGGTAAACAGCCTTCGTCAATAATACTGGCTGTGTTTTCCATGGAATCCGTGCAAACTAGTTATAAGACGTATTCGGCAGGACAGGAAGAGTAAAAGCAGAGTAGCACGGAGTATAGAAGAGTAGTCGAGAGAATTGTGTCGAGTTCTGGAGATGGAAGTCGAAGGTGGTTGAGAAGAAATGACAAGAAAGTAATTACACCATTATAAGAAGACTTCACCTGTAATCTGAAGTGCAGTGGAACTGTAATAAATCCGATGCCAGGATACGACTAGTGAAGACGGAGATTCCTAGTGCGTGTGTAATGGTGAAACCTAACGTGTGTAGGATAGCGATAGCGCTGTATTACCTGTAGTCCTGAACTGTGTGAATGTACAAGGTGCAATAAATCCAGTCATCCAATCCAGAACCCGTCTTATAAGTCACTCCCTTACACATGACATTATTATTATTATTATGGTCATCATCCAGTAATTCAGGTACCATAATCAAATAGGTACATTGCCGTTATTGTACAGATGATCAGTGTTATTATTCTGGTATTAAAGCGGTATTAATAATTCATGGTTGAGGATCTATGCTACAAGCTGGAAGGTCGCGGGTTTGATTCCCGATGTCATTGGATTTTTTCAATTGACCTAATCCTTCCAGCCGCACTGTGGCCCTGGGATCGACTCATTCTCTACCAGAAATGAGTACCAGGAAACTTCCTGGGGGATAAAGGGCGGCCGGCGTGCAAGGCTGACAACCTCACCGCCATCTGTGAGTAGAATGTCTAGAAAATGTGGGACCCTCAACATCGCACAGCCCTATGGGCCTCCACGTCTTGTTACAGGGATAGTTTTACTTTTTACCGTAATTAAAATATTCTCCGCAAGACGAGCGAGAGCCGTGTAACTGTCGATAGCTGCAGGCCTCGTCTCGTGTAGGCTAGGCAAAGTACAAGGACTTGTGTGTACATGAGGGCTGAACTCTGAAAGGAAAATCACTCCCATATCAAGAACGCACGCCTCGCAATGAGTCAGGTTTATTCCACATAAGCACGAAGTGTAAGATCTACTTCATCAAAAATTCAGTTTATCTTCAGTGAGTACTACATTGTGCAATCTTCTGCAGTTCATCTGACACTAAAATACACAGAACGCGCTACCGCTCGGCGCATCTGAGAACTCCCTGCTTTACTGGTGTGCAGCACTAGATCGGTGTGAGTCATCGGCCTCAAGTCTCGGTCCTGGGGAGAGGAATTACGATACCCACCCGGAGCGGAGGATAGGTTGGCCGAACAGCCAGTCTGGACACGGTACCGCCCCTGGCCAGAACGTAACCCCGGCAATCTGGATAGTAGCATGGTCATTACATTAACTAACCTATCTTGTTACTAGAGAAATGTTCGCTGCAAGTTTCTGAGATAGAATTCAGCGAAGGTACGGCTGCCTCTTATAAGCTAAATGTCCCCCATCTCTTTCGATATTATATACCCTCTATAGTTATACACATATATACGAGTATATCTCATGCTAAAATATTATATGAATGATTAAACTATTCCAAAATATTTGCCTGCGTTCTGCACAGAATCTATTGTTTTCGTGTCTGCTTTGTAAGAAAGTGAAGCTTGAAATATACACAAGAATAATTTTGCTTTCTGCTTTTAATGGATATGAAACTTGTTCTTTCACGCTAAGTGATGAAAAACAAAATGGAGTTGTTTCAGAAGAGAACATTTGGACCTAAAATGGAGGAACAGAATTCTGGAGAATTCTGCATAATGTGGAATTCCATAATTTGATCTACTAGACAGATGTTTATTATGATTATCGCATTATTAGAATGAGCTAGGCAGTGCATGTAGCATGTGAGGAGCGAAATACATATTTACATTTCTGATGTGGAAACCTGAACACAAATGAAAACTTGGAAGGCATAGATGTTGATGGGAAGTTAACAGTGAAACAGTTACTAACGGAAAGGGATGGGAAGATGTAGACTGAATTAATTCGGTTCAGGAGAGAGGCCGATGGTGGGATAGAAAAATTAATTTGTTAAAATGGAGTAAGGTGGGAGGAAGACATATTGTCACGCGTATTATGGCTACAGATGGGGTTTGGATTGGTGAATAGATTTATTGACCATTCACAGGTCGTAACTACCAATAAAGCACCGAGTTTGATGCTAGACAATTTACCAGGAGATGGCCACTGTAGGACTGTAAATGTATCACAGAACGGATCTACTGTCATGCCAGGAAGGAAGAGATAAATGAAAATGAAGAGACACATGCAGACAGGCAAAGGAGGTAGAGAGGAAGAGAGAGTTGCTTGCAGGAATATAAGAAGACAGATCTTGGCAGTACCTTACATAGGAATGCAAACGGTGACTTACTTACTTAAAGAACTGAGCCCTTCTTGAGGAGAAGCCAAATCTGCAACTACTCAATAATTTCCCAGCATTTTATGGAACCCGAAAGTTCATTACCGTGTTCACAAGAGCCCTCCACTGGTCCCCATCCTGAGCCACATCAATCAAATCCATCCAATCCCATCTCTCTAAAATCCATTTTAATATTGTCCACCCACCTACGCCTTGGTCTTTCTAGTGGTCTTTTTCCTTCTGACTTTCGCATCAATATCCTATATGGATTCCTCGTCTCCCCCATTCGTACTACATGCCCTGCGCACCTCATCCTCCTTGGTGGGAAGCTGCGAATATATTGAATAAGCAGTCGCCGACAGCCGACAAGGGGTGGACCTCCAGCTTTGGGGTTGGGTGTGGGGCTCACAACTCCTCACCGTAAAAAATAACATTTTTGTGAAAATGCAAATGGTGGCTAGACCAATTAAATGGATGGAAAAAGACAAGGATTTTTCAGACAGCTGTCTTACGAGCCGTAACAGCTTACAGTCTTGTAGATGGATACCAATATTTCGGAGAAACATCCGCCTCCATCTTGAGCATCGACCCTTATGATACAGCTAACATAACATGTTTCACTGAAACGTTGATATGCGCCTACAAAACTGCACGGTGTCACAATTCAGAATGATATTCGAGGGGAAAATCTCAAAACTCATAAAACAATAAATTAATATATAATCAACAAGAAGGGAAGAAAAATATAAAAATATAATAATTGAGAGTGGAAAACGGAAGAGGCAGAAAAATGAGCTACCCTGTAGAGCGTTTAATGCTCAAAATTTAATTTGCCTCACAAACTTCGCTTTAGATCCAAATACTGATTTTAATCTAAATCTTTTCACTAGTTTCACACACGATGCATGTTAGTAAACTCTACGATATTCGTCCACACTTCATGAAGACAACGCAAAATATTCGTTCATTCTGATGTGGCAACAGGGCTCCTGTGAAAGTGCAGAAGCCCACGCCGAACTGCTGCTGCTGCTGCCTTTATTGTAAAGCAGTGACGCTGAAGCATGACGTGGCTATGAATTCACACAAGTATCCATTGAAGGGCAGAGAGCTAACTTAGAACTAACAAAAAGAAAATAAGAGCCTTTAAAAAGGAGGACGTGAATCCATCGCGATGTGTCAATGTTTACCCGTGCAGTCTGTTGATACTGTCCTGTAAGCACAGACAGTAATCCTTATCAAATATTTATAACCACCATTACCTTATAGCATGAACCAGTCTGAGGACTTAGCAGTGATTGCTTGCTACTCTGGTGCTGACGTGTCACCCCGGACGGCCAGCAATCGAGCTCAGATCCGCGGTTCGTCTTCTTTTGAATTTGCCGTTGTCCCTCCGCGTTATTTCTCCTCGCGGAAGTTCTGACCGTCTGAGCCACTAAGTGATTCATTCATTCTGACTTTACAACAGGCCGACCTTTATACATCTTCAACAGAGTTTGCTTATCAATCGTCTGGATTATTTAATACGAGCTAAATGACCAACCTACTTTTACTTCTTACAATGAATGACTCTAACATTATTAAAGAGGTACCAGATAAGTGAATAAAGAGACCACTTTCTCTCTTTTTTTCTTTCTGCCTTCTTTCCTCCAGTGTTCCCATCTCACTTGCTATTAAACAAAAGACCAGTTGGTTCGATCCCCGTCTGTTTTAATCTCCCCACTTAACAAGCCGCAGCCTCTCTGTCGTTGTGTCCCAGAGCGCAAGCGCGTGGCACGGTCTGTGCACAACCTGCTGCATACCTTGCGGGCGCGCGTCAGTCTGCTGTCGACGCACGAACCACAGGTGACGCGACGCGTCTCTCCATCTCTCTCTCTGATTTTACTACTTGTTTCCCGTCGCAACGAAGCACCAGTAGGCTGTCTCTCCTTGTAAAGCGTCACGTTAAACTGCCACGATCTTCCGGGCGACATCCTTCTGACTCGCTTCTCTACTCCAGCCATGTTTCGCGCTCCGTTTAGGAGAAAACCCCTGTAAATCGGTTTCAAATGTGTTGGACAATTTCTGTTCCCTAGGCACTATACTATCTGTTTCCATAGTTACTTCCTGTCCTAGTTCTGAAGATGTAAATTAATGTGCAAAATTCTAACTCGAAATGAACAAATGACGAACGAAATTCGAAACGACGGGTCACGACGGTGGAGACTTTTAACCCCCCTCAACCCTTAATTCGACTTTGTATATTTTAACACAGCTACAGTACTTTGGCTTACTAGTATATAAGAAACTTAAGTTTGCTCTTAGGGCATAAAATTGTAGATTAAATGTTGGATTTACACGTGTACGGCAAAATGATTAAACCACTGCATGACTTTGCGGAGTGTTACAGACTGTCAGTGTTTACAGAGTGACCGCCACCTGGGACGGCTTGAAACTGCACTGTTGTAGGCTCCCTGTTATTACAAACAATGGCAGTAGAATCAACAATACACACAGACCAATCAGACAAACGGCCTACCAAATCCGAAGTAATGAACTGTCATGAGGCATACTGTCTTCTCATATAAAGTCCTCAGGCTTTATTACTCTTGTTGCTGAAAATGTTTTGAAGCGACCAGAAAACAAGAGGCAGGCGAATCAAACTGTACTTCAAGCTGTCAACAGTCGCAGGCTACAGCAAGGTTCAGGAGACCCACAACAATAAGTAACAGCAGGTAAGGTTCGCCTCAATATAATTTCATTATAATTTATATTTTATCACTCCCCAAAACTCATCACTGTTCCTCATAACCTAAGAGTTGCCATTTTGTTTCTATTCAGTGTAATTTCTTTCTAATATAGAGCAAAAATTACTTATATTTTCATAACAACTGTCCACATATTTCTCCTACGAAAAAGTGTTAGTAGCAGTAGTGAAGATAATTTATGAAAATGGTCTTGAAACTCGCGATAAACTTCACAGAAATTCCACTTTGTGTCGAGGCCATGTACTCATATCGGTTCTGATTTCCAGCACCTCATCCCTGTTAATGTCTTGATAGATTACTGAAGTGGGTCACGACAAATCACTTCTGAATCTTCTTGAAGTCATCATTCATAATCAGCTTCACAAGCAAATTAACACTACAATCTGCATTAATATGTATTATTAACTAAATAATAAAGAGATTTTAATAGTTTTGCACAATTTTGGATCAAGAGATATTTCAATGCTTTGAATATTTAACGTGAAAGTTTATTTTTGTCGAGATTCGTGCGCTGACGGTCTGCCAAGGAAAGGCTGGACTCCGATACCCCGTAAGGCCATTCGGTTTACTGGAGGGTAATATATTATTTAACGATAGTATATCAACTGTGCCGGCTAGTTTGTGTTCTTTCGTTCAGTGAATTTGAAAGAAGAGTCGTTATTAAATATTCACAAAAACGGCGTTAGATCGGCTAAATCCAACCGTAACACTTATCTTCGAAGACCGCTTTACATCTTGCATCAGGAGAACTGATCTGATTCAGTCATTGCAGCTCTCGTCTGATATTTCAGGAAATGCTTTTATGTTATGTGATGTACCTACATCCCATTGCACACCTAACGGGTGTGCAATCTTTGCATAAACTCTGAGGCTAACTATGCTCTAATCACTTCACGGCCGGTTAGAGCAATGCATTCCACACAAAGGGTGGTCTAAGAATGGTATCTTCTTAATTTTCTTACGAATAGTGATATTATTTGTCAGTTTATTCTGGAATATTCCGGAATTTATTTCGGTGTAGCTACATTCTGTCTGCAACAGATACTTTGAACTTCGGCTGGGATTCTCTTCTCTGCCTGTCTTCTCAGAACAAATCAGGAGCCGGTTACACCGCTTGGTTTCTATGGTTTCTGGGCTCTTCATGTTTGTTGTTAAGTGAGGAAGCAGAACAACCTGCTACTTGAGAAGATGGTATGATGAAGACTCCGGACTGGACACATTTATCTCTAACAGGTCGTGGGGACCCATAGGCATGTGAGACGTCGAGGCTCCCATATTTTCTAGGAAATGGTTCACAATTGACGGTGAGGTTCCCGGCCGTCCTTCACCTCTCACGGAGATTCCCCTTACTCATTTCTGTTAGAAGCTGAGTTGGTCCCGGGGCCATAGTGCGGCTGGACGGATTAGTCAATTGAAAAATACAGTGACCTCATCGGGAATCGAAACCGCGCCCTTCCGGCTTATAGCAAAATGCCTGAACCAATTGCGCTACCGCGTACCCAGACACATTTGTAAAAAAAAAAAATGTAAAGCTATCCCTGTAACAGGCCATGGAAGGCTATAGAATTGTGAGACGTTGAGGGTCCCACATTATCTAGACAATCGGTTCATAGATGGCAATGAGGTTGCCAGCCTTACGCTCCGGCCGCTCTTTACCCCCAAGAAGATTCATGATACTCATTTCTGTTAGAGGCTGAGTCGACCCCAAGGCAATAGTGTGGCTGGAAGGATTAGGTCAATTGAAAAAAAAAAATCAATGACCTCAAAAAAAATCGATCCCGCGACCTTTCCTCTACACGAAACAGAAATCCGGTCATTGATCCTGTAATTATTCCTTTTATCGTTTCACTCTCTCCACAGAGCGTAGATTTCACAGATTTTCCCCCTCCTTTTTAATTAACTTGCTCACAAGAGTCCTCAACTGGATCCTATCCTGTGCCCTTGCACACCCTAACATCGGGTTTCTTTAACACTCATTTTAATATCACACTCTCATGTACACTTGGGGTTTTCGATTGAAATATTATGCACATTTCTTCCATACGTGCTACATGATTCGTTCACTTCATACACTTGATTTGATCTCCCTCTTAATAAAGAGTACAAAGTATTAACCTCCTAATTATGCAGACTTCCCCACCTTCTAATTACTTCCTCTCGAATGTCTAAACATTTTCCTGAGCACCGTGTCTCAAACACCACCCATGTAAAATTTTCCCGTTTTATGAAACTGGCTAATAAACAAAGAGATAAATAAATAATATATTTAATTACGTATGCATTGATAAAATGTCCGCAGAATGAAAAGAAAGATTTTTATTAATTCTTATCTTGAATAAATAAATAAATGATTTTCTGTATACCAGAATTCAGTACATACTCGTGCATCCCTCACAACAAGGACACAGTATATAGCTTGTCAGAAGAAATTCAGATTAAAATTTTTGATTTGCGGGAAAGGGAACAACATTTGTTTAAGAAATTGAAGAAACAATGCTCCAGAGCAAAGAAAAATTCTTTTCGCAAGAAAAATTGCGTAGAGACCTATTTTCAGGCGCAAATAATTTTGTTCGCGACTAGGAGCAAGTGTGCGTAAATCTACAGAGCGGTTTTCATTCTTAGAAACTTGTCTCATATAGGAGCAACCTCTCCAATATGCGCTCTTCGTTCCTTTCTTGAGATTAACCTGTAGAAAAAGAGGAGACTGCTGTGGTACAGCAAGAAATTTCAAATCCCTCAGCCTCATAAATTATACACTTGTTGACAACAGGCCAAAGCTAGCTTCTGTTGTTGACTTTAATCCTTCCATCATCTGCAGCTAATCTTTATAAACGCTCAACCTCATTCCGCGGGCGCCCATTGGTTAGACGCATTTCCATTCTCCTAAATAATATATAAACATTAAGTTCATACCTCAAAGGAAACGTTACTTCTCCGCTACAAAGTCCAGCAACCGATTAATGCTGCTTATTCTGAAAACCACAAGAAACAGAGAAATATTTTCTGTGGGCAAACTGTATAGTTTAGGCATGTTAAAACATGTGGTACGTATAGTAACCACTGTGTTTTGGAGGGTTAATATCAGAATTATGGTAAGCATAAATATCGCATTTTAAACCCTGTATATAATGCTACATTTATGCATTTACGTCTTTCTTCTTTGTCCTTTAAATGTCATTTAAATTTTAGATCACACAAAGATGCCAAATTTAATATACAAAATATGGATTCGAGAGGATAGCCTTCCTTTCGCATACTTATTTTATAAAAATGTCTTATTTTCACGGAGCCTATTCCAGGATGGAAAATACTGAATATCTGGTTTATATATAAAAATGAATTAATCAGTTTCGTGTGACGTCACGCTGAAAGGCCAATTCTGTTCAAAACACAATATTTTCTGTAGATTAACTAAAAATAAATTTACTGTGATGCAAGTGGTTTAAGAAATTAAATACACATCCGTGAAATTTTCAAGATTTTCAGTTTGTAACACTGATGAATCATTGTAGTAATGAAGAAAGCAGTCTTCTGGGATTTGGCACCGTGTATATGTGGTGTTAACCGACGTTCCCCCGAAACGTCGGTTAACACCACATATACATGGTGCCAAATCCCAGAAGACTGCTTTCTTCATAGTCACCGCCGTGAAAGCCTCAAATCTTACATTGTAATAATATTTTAAAATCTTTCTCTGACCTCCAAGTAGAAACACAACACGCCATATCTTCCCCAAAGATCATTCATTTATTAGGCCATAGATATTAGCAGACCTGGTGCAATAATAGATATTTACATTGAGAACCAACACAAACGCTTGCGGAAGAAACTTCGAGTTGATTAAACTCAAACGACGAAGTAAACGCATTCACGACCGTCGCTTAAAGAAAGCTTGAGATGAAGACAGCATGTTCCTCCGAAACCAGACTACACGGTGCCTTGAATCATATTCACTGCCGTCAGAACCTCAAATCAGGCGACTTCTAAACCGCGCGTGTAATGGTGGGGCGCCGAATTCCGTCAAAACTGACTTGTTCCGTGAGAATAAGCAGAAGTTTCCAACTGCCACTACGGTCAAACCGACTCAGACGAAATCAATGAAGCAATAACAATAATAATAATAATTCAATTCTTTATTATTTATGTGCCGAGTCAACAGCTACAAGGTCAATTACAGACAGAGCACAGTGTAGATACAGGCAATTACACTATGGACAAACATAAAATCAAAGATAACTTACAATCAAGCATTGGAGGAAAACCCATTAATACAGAGAAGTAAACAAAGAAACAAAGTAATAATAAAATAACAATAATAATAATAATAATAATAAT
>NW_019727088.1:46367-102498 GCF_002891405.2 Cryptotermes secundus
CACGCACCAGGTAGGGTATGACAACAGTATGAATTAAAGGGGGACGCACAATGGACCAATAACTGGTCTAAGTGCATGGGGAAACCCACCCCTTATAATAATAATAATAATAATAATAATAATAATAATAATAATTCAGATCATAACTCGCTCACTCATTTCCGTCTTTAATGCAACCAAAAATCGTTCAGTCCCTCCTTTATTTTAAAATACCATTAAAATCACATTAAACTGCAACATTTTCGGGTTTACATGGCTATCTTAAGGCAATTGTTCACCAATAGCAATCCTTCACCACACCATCCATATATCCATCCATCTCATTCTTGGTCTACCTTTCTTCTTTTTCATTTCAAGTTTTACAAACCTTATTCTTTTTATAATTTCTTCATTTCCTCTCCTCATAACATGTACCTCCCATTTCAGTCTATTCATTTTAATTAATTCAATTATATCAACATAATTAAATATAGTATATAATTCTTTATTGCAATGTCTTCGCCAAAACCCACAAATTTCTACCGCTCCACAGATTCTTCGTAAAATCTTTCTCTCAAAATGCCCAAGCAGTGATTTATGCGCCTTGCTCAGAGTCCAGCTCTCAGATCCATAGACCGCTTTTGCAAATACAACAATTTTATACACTTGACATTTAGTTTTCCTCTTGAGTAATTGAGATTTCACCAGTTTCAACATGCCGCAATAGCATCTATTAATAAGCAAGTATATATATCAAAATAATACAGACCCATGTAGATGATATGTCGTTGATGAATAAACGAAGAAACGCATGCAAATACGAGAGAACAACAGCGATGATGTAGACCTGTACTTGAAATTTTATGATGCTGAGAAATGTATGTGGACTTGCTGGTTTTTCTTTACGGGTTATTTAACAATGCTCTTAGTGTCTACGCTCTGCAGCGTCTGTCTCTGATCTTGCCTGCTAAAAATTAATTGAATAAAATTAGCATAATAAAGAAGCATATTAATTGTGACCAAGTTTTTTTGCCTTAAGACTGTACCTCAAGAGAACTACCCTTAGAGTAAAGGGCTGTTAAACCTGCTTCACCCAAAACACGAAAAACTTGTATGAACTTGCCTCCAGTGTGCAATTGTGCAATTCTATGGCCTCCATTCCTATGCAGAGTAGTGAGTGAATATAAATTAAAAAAACAGAAGCACAGCAGATAAGCGCAGCAGTGTCGCTCCTCTAGAGGACAAAGGAGAAATAAATTAGGTAAAAAAGGAAAAAAATATTCAAATAATTAGCGACACCTGTCTCATATGAATGTATAAAATAACCGATTTTCAATTGTATTTACTCTCTGTGGTCTAGTGGTCAGAGTTCCTGGCTACAGATCCAAAGGTCCCGGGTTAGATTCCCGGCGCTACCAGATTTTCTGGAAAGTAATGGATCTAGAACGGGGTCCACTCAGCCTCGTGAGGGTAACTGAGGAGCTATTTCATGGAAATAGCGGCTCCGGTCTAGAGAACCGTGGGGATTTGTTGCGCGGACCACGCGACACCCTCTATCCGCTAAAGTTGGCACTAACTTGGCCGACAAGCGGCCGTCGCTCGGTCGGTATAGTTCGCTTGCGGACTAAAGTCACGGAGTTTGTTTGTTTGTTTGTTTGTTTGTAGCGTGTCGACCCGTTGCTGGGTAACAGTCGCGAAACAACGCCTTAGCTAGTGCAGCAGATTCTTAATAGACGAGGTTATGCAACCAGTTTCTAGGAAACAGCTCGGTAAACAAGTTCCCGCGGCAAAGCACAAGACCGCAATAATAGAACTGTGTTTTCTATGCGGTCCGTGCCGAGAATTTATAACCAGGACAGTTGCAGCAATGAGTTCAGTTGATAGTGACCTGAGTTCTTCACGGGAGGCTGTGAGGACCTGAAACGCGTGCAGCTGAAGACTCTCCACTAGTAGAAGCCGTTGCCAGGGAACGGCTGGTGAAGACAGAGCAAGCTGGAAAAGGGCTTAGCAGGTGCTGTGTTGACTTGGGAATCATGGATATTAGCGGTGGCGTTGTAATTACTTGTAGTTCCGAGTCGTGTGAATAAGCGGTCAATAAATCCATTCAGCAATCCAAACCCCGTCGAGAATCACATCACAACCATATGAAATTATAATACCCATCATATGTCTTAGCATAATATTACTCATTTGGGCTTCGGCATATTGTAGCTTCCAACACAGTAATAATATTTTTGTACATTTTTTAAGTCTGTAAATGAGTGCCAGGGATCTTCCTGGGGGTAAATTGCGCCCGGCGGTTAAGGCTGTCAACCTTACCGCCATTTGTGAGCCCATTGTTTAGATAATGTGGGAACCTCGACGTCTCACAAACCTATGGGCCTTCACCATCTGCTACAGGGACAGCTTTACCGGCTTTTACACACATGGTCATGTATAGACGGGGTATGAATTGGATAACTGGATTTATTACACTTCATACAAACCATTGGGAACTACTATACCACCGAGCGACCGCCTCTTGTCGGCAAATTTTAGTGCCAACTTTAGCGAATAGTGTCTGTCGCGTGGTCAGCGCAACGAATCCCCACGGCTGTTAATCTCGGTTTTCTAAATCGGAGCCGCTATTTCCTTGAAATAGCTCCTCAATTATCATCACGAGGCTTAGTGGACCCCGTTCCAGACACACTACTTCTCAGAGAAAATCTGGTAGCGCCGGGAATCGAACCCGGACCTCTAGATCTGTAGCCAGGAACGCTGAGCACTAGACCACAGAGGCAGTCGGAATAGTTCGCTTGCGGAACCAAGTTTTTTTAGTTTTTTAATTGGAAACTACAATTACTGCGCTATCGCTGTTCTACACACTTTACAGTTCACCGTTACAAAAACACTAGTATCCTCAGTCTGTTACACTCTCCACTAGTCGTTTCCTAGTAACGGATTTCAATACAGGAGCTATAACAGTATCTCTCCAAATATCACTGTACTGCAGTACACATAAAGACTTCTCTTCACAGCCGGACTTTCAGCTGTCAACTGAACTCGACGGCTACATCATCTGCCATCTGCGAACTCCGGAACTCTCAATCCAGTTCTGTGCTGCAACTGTCATCCCTTCTCACCTATCTTCGCACAGCTCACCTCTCGACTAACTGCTCACTTTGAACTCCGGAACTCAACTGACTCAAACGATCTTTTTTGTCCTTTTTATAATCCCTCAGCATGGACCGCACAGAAAACACAGCTCTTCTATTGCTGCGTGAATTCGTCTTCGCGGAAACATACTATCTCAATCGCTCCATAGCAACGGCTGTACGCGTCAAGTATCCTTACAATTTTTTTATTGTTGCGTGCGGGCATTACCTAGCAACAGCTGTATCTATGGTTCCACAGTTCTTGCCTTGGGCAAATACGCCACAATGTAAATCATGAGTAAATTCGATGATAACATTAAGAGGGATCTTAACGGAATAATATATGATTGTGTGAAGCGAATATTCCTTGCTCAGGATAAGGACCACTGGCGGGCTGTCGTGAACATGGCAATGAACATTACGAAGTACTCCGTTCAATGAGTGAGCAAGATACTTACAAAAATACTTCAGATACAGAGGTATTAAGACGTCGAATTCGCCGCGAAAACAAGGATGTCTTCTAATATAAAATATAAATTATACACTTCCCGTGATGGTTAAATTACCATAATTCCTAAATGCGTATATATTTTTCACATCCTGCTTTATTATTGATTACTTGTCGATAAAATGCATTAAAGTGGGTTCAATAACTTTCAAATAACTGTCGTGGTATAAATATTGAATAAACACGGAGAAAAATTAGTTATATAATAATCGCAGGGGGGAAATTGTCAAAATACATAACATTTAACGAAGTTCAGCTTAACAGGCTTGTTTACATTGGACGAACGTCAGCGTTCAGTTAATTTACTGGAATCGGGTATCCAGTGGCAATTTAAACTGTCAACTCTTAAAACGTTGTAATTCCGCACAGACTAGCACACCGACAGTTTATTATTACATGACAAGATCTCGCGAACGGATTTCACTTCGAAACACACGCAAGCTTATTTACACGAGACTTGTTTTCACATTATTCTGTCATCCACGTATCACTCTCCAAAATAACATTATGTTCAGTCTTTTTCAACAAATGATTTGAATAATTTTTATTTTTGTTGAATGCATTCCACATGTCCAGCCTACTTCTACCTGTTTGATTGAAATATATAGCGGACACTATGTGAAGAATACAAACTACAACGCCTCTTATTATATATAATTCACTGTCTAGATTCTTTGTGAGAGTAGATGGTAAACGATATAGCATGTACAGACCCGTTGCTAGGCAATGACGGCGAAACGAATATCGAACAACGCCCATTGTTAGGCAGCAGATTCTTGTCAAACAACAAGTGAAAAAAAGCGAGGAGTGGCGTTTCTGTAGTCCATACCAATGCGTTATAAAAGGGACAAGTTCAGAGTTTAGCCAGTGTTCAAGCATAAGACCGTTCAAGTGACTAGGCTGCTGTTGTAGTAGGACCTACTAATGATAGAGCATGATCTGCCGTACTGTGGCTGGACGGACAGAGGCCTTGTATGTTGCATTTACATACAATCCGTTC
The DNA here is from genome assembly GCF_002891405.2 of Cryptotermes secundus. Classification (NCBI taxonomy): domain Eukaryota; kingdom Metazoa; phylum Arthropoda; class Insecta; order Blattodea; family Kalotermitidae; genus Cryptotermes; species Cryptotermes secundus. The sequence continues at coordinate 50,989 of NW_019727088.1, forward strand.
CAATGTGTTATCAATGGGACAAGTTTAAAGTTTAGTTCGGTTACGAAAGCTGTAAGTCAGTCTGTAAAGAGAAAACTTAGTCTGTGCACTTGACAGTCCGCGGGCAGAGAAATGAGCGCGAAAGCTGAAGAATACCCATTGTTAGAAGCCGTTACCAGGGAACGACTGGCAAAGACACAGCAGTCAGAAAAGACCGAGAGTGTGCTATATTCATCTGTAAAATGTGATCAGCGATGGCGCTATAATTACTCGTAAGTGTAGTCACGAGTCGTGTGTTGAAGACGTCAATAAATTTAATCTTCAATGCAAACCCCGTATATGGTCACACACACATACGTGACAGTATTTATTTGGGAAGTAAGTTGTTACAGGTAGGATTAACGAGGTTTACGTCCCACAATGGACGGAAATGTTTGTTTTCGCCAACCCTGTAACTAGACCGTTTCTAGGACTAACCGTTCAACTGCAAAAAGTAACATTAACCTTCTCTCAGCGATATTGTGGTCATAGAGTGAAGCTGACTACTCACCGCTGCATAAAATCTAAGATTACAATGTTCGACGCTTTGCTTCCACTCCCTATGTTCATTCATTTCGCGGAACTCAGGAAACGCTGTGATTTTTACGTTCTATTCTGGGCAGGAAAGTTTAGGTCTACGGAAGCGTCAGCAGAACAGAAAGAATTAATTTAATCAGAAATGTCTACAATCCTTACATAATGTACCTGAAGATGACATGAGGCTGTACCTCCTTGACAATCGCTCTGAAAACAACTTCACAACTTCGCCTGCGTTTTGCTTGAGTTACCACAAAAAGTTTGGTTAGGTAATCCTCATAACTTGGCTGTAGGAGAAGTTGCCTAGAGATCACGGGGAACTGTAACACGCGGTTACTGTTATCTCCTAGAAGGAAACAAACAAAGACCAGATTCAGGCTTGAAACCTTGTTTCCAGAATACCACAGTATTATGAAACAAACTGTTTATAAATTATAATTAACAAAATTTCATTCCTTCAGTTTTAGTACTTTAATTAATTTACATCAATTTTATCCTAAGACTGGATAATTTATGTATTTATATCAAATCTACATAAATGTCTGAAATGTGTTTGAGATAAGAGCGGCTTGTGGAATATATATATATGAGACCTGACAATATTCGAAAAAGGCTGCGATACATATCCAGGAAATAACTTGCACCGTGTGAGACTTTAATAAAGCTTACGCACATCACGGTTCGTTACGTAGCGACGGCTTAAAATGTTGGTGTCAGAGAAGTTTGGAATCAATGGCATTTTTATTATGTTAGAATTATTGTCTATGCAAACCGAAGCATATTTTGTAAATGGAAGTTCATATTTTTGGGAATATTTCGTGCCATTTCCGTTCTAATGCAGCCAACTTCTGCTTGAAATCGTTGCTTAGACACTCCCTCCGTAAACGTGTGGTTTGAACAACTCCATGCAGAGAAATCCAAAGGTTTCAGATCCCGTGATCTTCGTGCCCATTCCCCTTAGACAGCGCCATCTGTCTGTGAGATGTTCATCCAAAGAGTAACGGGCCGAAAGTGTATTATCCCGCATTAACTATTTCGGAGGGCGCAAACTCGTCAATCGCAGGTATTAAGTAACATCCTGGAAAGTTTAAATAAGTTTATGCACATTCAATGACATGATAATCCCTAATGAAAAAGATCCCTATCCCTGCAACAGAACGTGGAGGCCATAGGGTTGTGACACGTCGAGGCTCTCAACACTTTCTCTAGATAATCGGTTCAAAGATAGCAGTAATGTTGTCGGCCTTACGCACCAGCCGCCCTATATCTCCAGAAAGATTCCTGGTACTCGTTTCTGTTAGAGGCTGAGTGGACCTCAGTGTCATGGTGCGGCTGGAGAGATGAGATCAATTGAAAAATCCAATGACCTCATCGCGAATCGAACCCGTGACTTTCCGGCTTGTGGCATACTGCCAAATACACTACCGCGTGCCTCCAGAACCCCCAATACCTCATTGATTCTTTATTTGGGAAGTAGCAAAGTCGTATTCTTTAAGACTCGGATGGTTGGCGTCCCACACTTTGAAGGAAGTCAGGATTTCCTTCGCCATAAGACAAAACCACTCATATATACCGATGCGTGTGTCTGTTTATTCTCATGTCAAAGCAAATGAAGTTTTTACAGACGAAATTTCCCTCTGTATAAGTCATCGTGTGAAGTAGTGTCTGAAACCCATAATTCTGTAGCCATGCTCCTGAAGGATATCTTGGGAACTTCATATACGTGTATTCTTGCCACTTCTACCCCTCTAACATCCTCCGAAACTCTGGAATCCTGTCTCTTTGAATTTCTTCTGGGGTTCTGCTACTGTCGATTGAGATGCCGGATTCTGTGTGGATGCCAGTTTCTAAATTATTTTCCAACCTGTCTGCCCTTCTAAATATCAATGCCTGCAAGGAAACACTACTTAATTACAACCCTGATTCCCGAAATCTGCAATAAATCTACGATACGAGTAATAAGACAATAAGAAGATAAAATATTGTAATGTGTATACTCATTTTTAGGCAACGACTATGTAAACACATTGCCGTAACAAATGTGCTTGCGATAATATGGCATCCATTGCTAGATAACGGACCAGTAAACATGCATCCTTAAAAAGAGAAGACGGGGGTTTTCCATAGGGTCCATGCCGAAGGGTTGTAAAAGGGCACAATCAGAAGTCAGCGCAGCAGAGTTTCACCGTGTGGTGGCGGGGTCGAATTCTTCCACCGTAGCCCTGCGAGTCATAGGAGGCGACGAAAAAGGAAACCCAGTGCCTGGCACTATATTCGGGCCACACTCTAACTGGGAAGTATAAATACGGGGACCTGGCCCATCAGGTTGGGGGAGTCTCGAATTTGAGAGAGTAAAATATGGTAATCAGTTCCGCGGGACTCGAAACTGAGAATGACTGCGCTGTCGAGGGCCAGCAACATTTGTAAACGACAGACCCAACCTCTCATGAGAGAGGATGTCACATAAGGACTATGAAAGCTAGTGTTCGGTTGAAAAAACTGCGCTTGTGAGTCTCAAGGGGCTTGTCGCCGAGACGCACTGATTGGCAGTAAACCATCTCTCGTAAAGCAACTCTGACTCTTGACAGCGGAAGAGAGAAGAGGAGTTGTGATGGGACAGTAGAGGAGAGGAGATGAAGGTGGCAAGAAAGGAATTAGGCTGTGACAAGAAGATTTCACGTGTGATTTGAACTTACAGTGAGACTGTGATAAATCCGTTGCCAGGACACGAATAGTGAGAACCGAGAATTCCAGTGATTGTGTAAGAGTGAACTGGAAAGTGTGTAAATCAGTGTTAGTGCTGTATTGACTGTAGTCCCGAACTGTGTGAATTTATAAGGCGCAATATATCCATTCTTCTAGACCAAAATCCGTCTTATAATTCACCCCAAACGCGAGACAATAGTATCAATATTTCCGAAATCAAGTTCAATTTAAGAGTCGTGCATGAATACTTGTTCCGTATTGTAAGGTTTACATTTATTTGTATGGAATTATAAAATCTGTGGTCATATACCGAAAATTGCTTTCGAGTGGTTAGCACATCTGTTTGTATTACAAAGGTCACGGTTCATATTTTGACACTGAGACAGGCTATCCTAATTGAAATATTTCGTGATTTTCTCAGCCCCTTCAGGAAAAAGCCGGAACAGACTTGAAACTACGGCATCACTGCCGCCCACCACTTCTTTCAAATTCAGTACTTATTAAAAGTAAAACACTTGGAAGCTTCATTTTAATAACTCAAAAATTAAATAAAACAGTTCTGACATACTTTCCATTCAACAGGTCAAGTACCTTTAAACACACCAAAACCACTTACTCTTGTGTTCTGCCTGTCATCCCAGCGCTGATACCGACCGTCATGCACCTGTGAAGATCCTGACGTGTGGGATATAAGGCAGTGTAGTCCGTTACAAGTAGACTGACGTTTCGGAAGAATCTATCGCCTTCATCTTCAGGATAAAATTAAAATAAGTCAAGCAAGAAACCAGCATGAAACAGGTAACAAGCAGAGTTCTGCTTCATGTTGGTCTCTTGCTTAGCTTATTATTATATCCTGAAAATGACGGTGACATATTCCTCCGAAACATCGATTGACTTTCAGCGGACTATATGATGTTATATCCCAGAAGGAAGACCTCTTCATAACCACGGCTGCGTGAGTCTCGGATCCTATGTATGTGTTGCTTGTTCATTCATACGAAGAGTTCTGTTGAGCAAACAAACTCCATGGCCTGTAGTCCGCAAGCGAACTATACCGACCGAGCGCCCGCCGCTTGTCGGCGAAGTTAGTGCCAACTTTAGCGGATAGAGGGTGTCACGTGTTCAGCGCAACGGATACCTACGGCCGTTAATTTCGGTTTTCTAGACCGGAGCCGCTATTTCGTTGAAATAGCTCCCCAAATTATCCTCACGAGGCTGAGTGCACCCCGTTCCAGACACGCTACTTCTCAAAAAAATCTGATAGCGCTGGAAATCGAACCCGGATCTTTGGATCTGTAGACAGGTAGTCTGACCACTAGACCACAGAAGCGATGAGTTCTGTAGTATTTTCACTGCTGGTACTGAGACTTCGTGTAAATGTCTGGAACGTCGAGTGTGAAATAATAGGATGACAATGGCGTGCTGGAAGGAATGTGACGGAGAAGAATCTTCGAGTATTTTGAATCAGGTCGTCCGGTTCTCAGATTGAAAGGGCCAGACGTTTTACTACGCATCTCAGTTCTCTCGAGAAAAGGAACAAGGCAGGAAACTGTTCCTTTGTGTCACATCGCTTCGACCCGCGAGATTCTCGAAGATGCCGACAAAACACAAACGCCTGATATCCTCGAGACAGAAAGCTTTAGAATACATAACGGGATGTTAAGATTACTTCTAACGCAGAGTAGATGTGCACAACCCATAACGCGTATACGGCAACACGCACTGGTTATTGATACACAAAATTCTATCTATCTATCTATCTATCTATCTATCTATCTATCTATCTATGCACCCACCCACCCATCTATCTATCTATCTGGAGACTGTTCCGATTAAGGCTACAGTATAGAATGCATATAGAAATGCACAAAAGCCATTACAGGAATGAAATGGAGAACTTTCAAGAATACTGGATGCACAAAAATATCTTAGGAAAACTTCAAAATGACAGAATTGTATTTAACCAAGAAATATTTGACAATAGCAGGGATATTAGAACATAAGTTTGANTATCTACTTGTCTATCTATCTATCTATCTATCTATCTATCTATCTATCTATCTATCTATCTATCTATCTATCCATCCATCCACCCACCCACCCACCTATCTATCTATCTATCTATCTATCTATCTATCCACATATCTACAGCTCTATAGCCCTCTGTTGGGCCTTGGCCGCTTTTCAATTTCTTCCTATTTTATACAGTCGATAGGACTCCTTGGAAGGGGGATCAGCCCGTCGCAAGGCCCCTACCTGCACTCACAGGACAACACAAACACATAACAAACGCACACAGACATCTATTCTTCAAGTGAGATTCGAACCCACGGTCCCAGTGTTTAAGCAGGCGAAGACATTTCATGCCTTAGACCGCGTGGTCACTGTAATCAACGGTTACATATACTCCTGTGTCCTATAAATCTATTAGAATTTTAATTTACAAATCGAAATATCATGTTTGGATGCTCTCTTGTCGCAGTACTTTTCGTTATTTTTTCACTGAGCAAATTTTAAAAATAGTATTGAAACCTTTGCTTTGCCATTGCTGTGTTTTAAGTCTCCGTGTTTACTGAGCCTCACAACGACAAGGCGGGCCCTCACATTGCTGATGGCGAAGACGCCCTTCAGGTATGGAGATGGGATGCAAATATAGAGTATAATCAGCTACAGAAAACAGGAGAATGGCATGCAGTTTGAGGTTTGGACGTGGCGGTATTAACTCCTCACAGGAAAAAAGACTAGACATTTAGAGAGCGATTGAAGGGAAAATGATGTTTGGATGGACTCCTTGTCATTACGTAAGCAACAGATCATAACTTCAAAGCAAATTGTAAAGAAATGGGATGTGACGGTGTGGATTCGGTTAAAATGGCATACGATAGCATCTATAACGTGGACTGGATTCAACTAATACATCCTATAATGGAATTCAAGGTTATTAAGAATGGTGCATAACATTTTTAATTGAGCAATTTTTTATACACAATCTTAATAAATTGAGATGCCAAGGACAGTCTAACTCTATCCAGTTCATTTCCGTATCAACTTAAGGAAATAAATTATACACACTTAGATGGCAATTGATATCTCATTTTCAGCTCTATAGCATCATCGGGACAAATAAACGACACGGAATTCTTTTATTAACTAAGAGATTTTTAGCTTCTTAAAGAAGGGATTTGCTCCATAGAACTTCTAAGCGAAATTCTGAAGCATAGTGCTTTAAAAATTTTGTATTTTTCTTGCATCAATAATTATTTAATATTTTTGATTAAAAGTTTCGTTCAGAAGCCCCAAAAAATTGTGTGGTAGACCCGAAATCATGTCACTGTACGAGGTTTGTACACTTCACACTCACGCACGCCTGCATAATGACAAACACATGCACTTACATTTGCTAAAACACTCATAATTCACTCAACCGAACTCAAGTAATGCTGATCACATTGGCCACACGGTCTAAGGCATGAACTCTCTTCATTCGTTCAAACCCTTTAATCGTGAGTTCGAATCCCACTCAAAACATGTGCTTTTTTTTCTGTTTGTGTTGTCCTGTGTACAGGTAGCGGCCTTGCGACGGGCTGATCACTCATCCAAGGAGTCCCACCGTCTGTGTAAAAATTATTACGAAACTGAAAAAGCAGCCAAGGTCCAAAGGGCTGTAGGATCTTTGATGAATGAATGAACTCAAGTAACGCAAGACATCTGCACTTACGCTCACCAAAGAAACTGCGCGCTCACCCTTACTTGCGTAATGATAAATCGCGGTTACTCTCACCGACTTACTTTCACACTCACGCTTACTACAACAAAGACAGAAAATATCCACATGCACTCACTGTTACTCTCAGACGCTCACAAGCTTCATCCTTTACAGACGAATATTGTTCGCTAGTCTGACACTTGATAGGCTGAAGCCGGTTCTGCTGGACCTAATTAAGAGCGGGTTCTGCATGCTAAAGAGCTCACTGTGTACTCTCAGGGCAATTATTGCTGCAATACAAACGGGAAGCTCGCTGAATATTGATGGGACTCTTTCCGGCTGCTCAATCTCAAAAATAAATTCCCTCGCTTATTGGACCTGGCCTCCTGCAGTAGCTAAATAACGTATACGAACATGTCACCTCGTTCCCTGTATCCTGAAGTTATTTACGTAGTACATGCAGACAGTACAATTCGACTCTGAGAAACTGTTGAACGGTAGGTTCTAGGAAGAACTTCGCTTCGTGTATTTCAATCCATATACTGACGCCTGAAAGGTAAAGCTATCCCTGTAAAAGGCAGTGGAGAGGCCAATAGGGTTGTGAGACGTCGAGGCTCCCACATTTTCGAGATAATCGGCTCACAATTTGCGCTGTGGTTCTCAGTCTTACGTGCCGGCCACCTTTTATCCCCCAGGAACATTCCTGGCACTCATTTCTGTTAGAGGCCGAGTCGACACCAGCGCCATAGTGCGGCTGGAAGATTAGGTAAGGTAAGGTGAAAGTAAGCCGATCACAGGGGCCGCGCGGTCTGAGGCATCCACTGTCTTCATTTGTTTTAGCGCTGGGATCGTGGGTCCGAATCCAACTCAAGGCATGTATGTCTGTGTTGTCCTGTGGGTAGGTAGCGGCCTTGCGACGGGCTGGCCATACGTCCGAAGAGTTCTACCGTCTGTGTAAAAAAATTGCGAAACTGAAGAAGAGGTCAGGGTCCAACAAAAGGGCTGCAGAGCCATTGATGAGCGAATGAATGAATGAAAGTAAAGGTAAATAAGCCACGAAGGAGTATGGGGGAGTCGTTGTATAGATCCACATTTTCTTCACCCCGGCACTAGCTTAAGATGTGGTCAGCTTCACGCCCCGCTCGGTTTACACCTGGTACCTCATTGCATAGGGGGATGGATGGACCCCATGGCTGGTCTGGACGACTTGGAGAAGAGAAAATTCTTGACCCAACTAAGCGGAAAGATTAGGTCAATCAAAAAATCCAATGACCTCATCGGGACTCGACTTGTAGCACAGTGCCTCAATCAACTACTCTATCGCGTGCCTCCACTGAAAAAAAAATTAAAACAATTTAATTAACAACTTAACAATCTATTGCACATCATAAATTAATTTTTATTTTCGCTATATTTTAATTTCGAAAGTCCGGCGGGGGAAAGATGCTTAGTATATCTTTCCTGCAGACGCTTATAAATATGTTACATTTTGTATGAATTAATATGCAAGCGACTACTACAAATGAGACTGTTCAAATTAAAAGCGAAAGTATGAAGATTAACGTGAATAGGATGGAGTGTAAGGACACATAAACACACACAGATACTTCCATTCATCCATATAAACATACATACACAGAGGAGACTTTCAGTCGCCATCTGCTCTGAATGCAATATCGACCTACGGATATACTAAAATGTGTTGTCGAGTTAGGAAGGTTAAAATCTAATGACGTGGAACATGAAAATATATTTACTGAAATTTTTATGGCGTGTAAACAGTTATTACCAGGGCCTGAATTTTGATGACCTGAAAATATTTAAAAAATGGCCGAAAAAATTCAGAAAAATTACCTAAAATATGACCCAAAAATGTAATATGCAGGGCTCGGATTTTGATGACCTGAAAAGATTTAAAAAATGACCGAAAAAATCCAGAAACATTACATAAAATATGACCCAAAAATGTAATATGCAGGGCTCGGATTTTGATGACCTGAAAATATTTAAAAATGATCGAAAATATCCAGAAAAATGACCTAAAGGAGAAAAGAAAGAACACTTCACTTCCATGTTATTCACATTTCAGAAGACATATGAAGAAAAATTCCTTAAAATGGCCAAAAATGTCAAGAAATGCCCTTAAAAGTCCAAAAATTTACCAAAAAATTACTCCCAAAATGACAAAATATTACCTATAAAATTTACATTTCTGTAACCAGCAACTCATATCCGAGATTTATATATTTAAGAGCATCGCATAGGATACAAGGAAAAAAAGGACGACATGTCATCAAAATCCGGGCCCTGGTTATTAGAAACGGTGTGACGTATGCACGAGTGGGGAATTTGAGAAATGTGTACAGAATTTTAGTTCGAATTTTGAATACATTAAATAACAGACTGGATCTAGGAATGTGGACTGGCTTCCTATTCTCAAGACAGACTCTGCTTCAAGGACTTAATTATAAATTTACTTAGTACGTCTACACATTTCGTGGGATTTTGCTGTTTCGCTTCAGAGAAGCGTACAAATATAGGCTGCAGTGGACAGGTGGGGATCTGACAGACTATGACCTATAAATAAACAAACGCTGCAATTTCAAATAAAACGGAACTCTGTAGAATTAACTCACCCGTGTCTTCAAAAGTTTAAAATATCTTACAGTACCTCTAATGCCTTCAAACATTTGACTCTAGATACAGTCAGTCCATAAATTAAAACCCTATGAAGCATGACATTTTTCTGAATAACGTTGTGACGGATTTGCTCAAAGCATTAAGTTATGGAGACAGAAACCCCATTGCAGTCAACGATAGAACTTTGGTTGTTTAGTAGCGAACGTTTCAATAAGCAAGTTTCCATGACAACGGATTCATGACAAAGGAATTTTAATGCATATACAGTGCGTACAATCAAGTGCGCGCCGCGGCTGCAATTTGCCGTNTGGGGAGTCTCGAATCAGAGACAGTAAAGTCCCGTGGTATTCGGACCTGAAAATGACTGTGCTGGCGAGGGACAGCAGACACATCCTCTCATGAGAGAGGATGTTACATAAGGACTATCACAGCAAGTGTCCAGTTAAGAAAATGTTGGTCGTGGGTCTCAAGGGACTTGCCGCTAAGATGAACTGATTGGCGGAAAACTGCTAGAAGTAAAATAACTCCCTTCGAGCATTCATTCGTGAGACAGGCGTCCTTCAAAACAGTTCAGCAGTTGAAGTGTTGATCAGTAATATTCGTTACAAAGCAAAGACCTGCAAGCAGACGCTAAATACAACATTTTCGGTGCTATAGTTACAGTAATCTTTAGTTACAATTATTTATAGTTACGACTTGTGAGTGTCAAATAAATCGCTTCATTAATCAAAACCCCGTCTACAGTCACAAATATGCGTTACAATATTAAAAAAATGAGGTCGTACCTCACAGGACTCACGTCGCTTTTCTGTTATTCTATTGTAACGTGTTTCGTTACTGAATCCCACTTCTGACACCAGTTGTCGCGTGTTGGGGCGTATAACGCGACAAATAACTTCACGCCGTATTTGATATAGCGAATTTTATTTCACATTCGCACTTACAATCACCCAAATTACAGATTCACAACTACTGCTATCTGCAGTATCACAAATACTACACTCCAAATGCCACAATACAACTGACTGGTTGTTGGCTAACTCGGAACTAACTCGGAGGTAGCTCGAGGACTAACTCTGAATAGCCTTCGCTGCTCCTCATGTAGCCTCGATCGGACAATGCAGAAACCGGCCACGTAATAAGCACCCTTATTGCCTGGCGCTGTGTTGCTAGCAACGCTAGCGGTAGTAACCGCTGTTACTACCGTCGTCTCTCGCAATCCTGGTTACCCGCGCTGCCTAGCAACCCGCGGTACACTTGGTGACGTCATCGCTGTTGACTCGCCTTGCCTAGCGACCAGGATGCTAGGACTCGGCTAACTTCTTCTCACTTCGGCTTCGCTCGGCGCATCACGGCTTGCGGGAGGGGGAGGGGCGTCATCCATAGCTCAACATGTCACAATATACTAATTGGTTAATGCAGTTTCGGAAAACAATGTTTATTCTGAATATCACACGAAACACAAATGCACTATATGAACAAATTTCAGATGGCTTTAATATTAAAGCAGATGGCGCGCATAGTAAGAACTGTTCTTTAACTTAGTAATTATCTGACAGTACTACGAGTATAAGAATGACAGACCGATTGTGGAGTCAGCAATCTGTGAGCACTGTAACGGCCACTTTGAGGCTGTAAGAACTAAGTGTGAATTCTCTGTACTCTCGTCTATAGGGGTGAAGTCACCGTAAGAAATATGGCATCGCAAACAATAAAAAAATTACCTTCTTATCATATCTGAAAGCTCTGTGTTGCTGGCTATACCATGAGACATACAACTGTGTCACGCCGTGTCTAAAATAAAATCTTACTTCCTTCATACCGTGAAGCAATTCCTTTTCCTTTCACGTCGACATAGGACCTGAATTTCATTAGTTGCCTCTATACAAGTATCGGAATAAAAACAGGCAAGAAAACTGAAGTTTCATACAAGATCTGAAAATTAGTCTACCTTGACGAAACCAGACCCTCAAACTGGAACACAACATGTTCGTCTACTTTCATGTCTCATGGGTCCATGAGATAATAAAGTAACAGCCGGAACAACTGGCTGCAGGCTGGGACATCGTGGTTCGGTTCTCCACAGAGGCAGAAATGTATTTCCGCCAGCTCGTTCTTACCAGCTATGCAGTATTTTTTTATTGCTAGTGGGGTGGGACTAAGTCCCTTGCACTGCAGCCACTTCTGGCCTATTGTACCAGCCCCAGATGATAGGTGAGGGTGATTGTGGAGCAATTGGTGGAATGAAGATTGGCAAGGGAGACCGAAGTACTCGGAGAAAACCTACCCCAGCGCCACTTTGTCCACCACAAATCCCACTTGACCAGACCCGGGATTGAACCCGGGCCGCCGCGGTGGGAATCCAGCGACTAACCGCTTGAGCTATGGCGCGGCCTAAATACATAGTTACTACACTCGCAAACTATTGAACTGAACTTCAGTGTTGCAATATGTATTCCCAACAGAGCGGACAAAATACACTGTAAAACGAGGCACCGGCCAAACAGTAAGTAAACAGTACAACCATATTATCAATACCAAATCGATAGTTACTCACAATGAATTTAACTGCTATTATTGTCAAATCATTTCCAGATTAATACCAAATAATTCTACACTAATATCACGAGCCTCCAAGCAGTTAACTATACGTGTACAAGTTATGAATATACGGCTATATAACAGCTGGAATATAAAAACAAAATCACAACAACTGACTTCATAGTATGAAGCATTACATGAATAATTGTTAACCATATTTTATTTTATAACTTTAGTTTTATAATATTTTTTTTCATAACTTGTATTATTATAGTGTAACATATAAATCAAGTACCCAGCTCCAATGCACCATCATATCCAAATGCAGTTCAATAGTGTGAGAGTGTAGTAAACATGTGTTTGTCTGATGATGGCTTTAAATGCCGAAATATGTAGCTAAGGTCATATTGACCTAGACCGTTTCATTGTGTTACGACGGATCCCAATGAGAATTTTAAACTTCATACAAAATTGTATCCAATATTCTTCTCTCAAGGTTAAGTCCATACATAGATGTAATTACTGGGGATCATCTGTGTGGGTTTCGACGTAACAGATCAACAACAGATCAACTACAGATCAGATCTTTTGCATTCGTCAGATATTGGAGAAGAAATGGGAGTACGATGAGACAGTGCATCAGCTGTTCATAGACTTCAAGAAAGCCTATGATTCAGTTAGGAGGGAAGTATTGTACACTATTCTGTTTAGGGTACCGATGAAACTAGTTACACTGATATAAATGTGTTTAAACGAAACTTATAGTAAAGGAGGAAATTAAGAGGAGATTTAACTCGGGTAATGCTTCCTACCATTCAGTCCAGAACCTTCTGTCTTCCCGTCTGCTGTCCAAAAACATAATAATTAAAATATACAAAATTATAATTTTACCTCTGGTTCTGTATGGGTGTGAAACTTGATTTCTGACATCAAGGGAGGAACATAGACTGAGGATGTTTCAGAACAGGGTATTGAGGTGAGTATTTGGGCCGAAGAGAGATGAAGTGGCAGGAGGTTGGAGAAAACTGCATAATGAGGAGCTTCATAACTTGTACTCTTCTCCAAGTTTAATTAGAATGATCAAGTCAAGGAGGATGAGGTAGGCAGGACATGTAGTACTAATGGGGGATAAAGGGAATGAATATAGGATATTGGCGGGAAAGCCGGAAGGAAAGAGACCACTGGGAAAATCAAGGCGTAGGTGGGTGGACAATAATAAAATGGTTCTTAAGAGAGATAATTTTGGATGGTATGAATTGGACTGATGTGGCTCAGGATAGGGACCAATGGAGGACCCTTGTGAACATGGTAATCAATTCTCGGGTTCCATAAAATGCTGGGAAATTCTTGAGTAGCTGCACAATTGGCGGCTTCTCAAGAAGGGCTCAGCTCCATGAGTCAGTGAGTAAGTGATTGATTGAGCGACTATTGTCAGAAAATGATAATAAAATTATCAGCATATATACACTTTTATCCAACCAAAAGCTGAACTGAAATTTACTGCTACATTATAAAATACATAACCTGTTATACGTGTAATATTGAAGAAGACAGGTTATTTGTAGGACTGGAGTTCCAGGCAAAAGGAAAGTGCGCTTTATAAGTTCTTCACTTAATCCGTCAATATTGTCCATATTTGGGATCGTGCGCGACCAATAAACGGACTTTGTGTTGACGGCCGCACATTTATACAACTTTTTACTACACTTCTCAAACCACTATATGACGCACTATGTCTTCTCTCCTCATCTTCAACTGCCAACTGAAGAGGCGCCTTCCGTTCTGATTCTAGCCAGGGTTAGAGTTACGCCCGAATTTACTTCACGAGAGGCGGTTTACCGCCAATCAGTTCGTCTTGGCGAAAAGCCCTTTGAGACTCACAACCAGTAGTACTTTCTCAACTGAACACTTGTGATTACAGCTTTTATATAACATCCTCTATGACAGGAGGATATGTCTGTCGTTTACAATTGCTGCTGGTCCTCAGCAGCGCAGTCATTCTCAGATCCGAGTCCCACGGGTCTCATGACCATATTTTATTCTCTCGGATTTTAAGCTTCCACAACCTGGAGGGCCAGGTTCCCGCACTCATATCCCCCAGGAACAGGGTGGTTCGGTCATAACCACAGACAGTGTTTTCCCTTTCCTTCGCCTCCTATGACTCGCAGGGTTATGGTGCAAGTATTCCAACCCGACTCCATACTGGCTTCGACCTCACTAAAAACAACCGTTCCCTAACACCTCATCTGTTGTTATAGAGGCGTGTTTACCTCGCTGTTGCTAGGAAACAACAGTCTTTCCATTGCTGCTTTCGTATTCGTTGCCGCCATAATATGTTTACCGAGTCGTTGCCTAGTAATGTACGTCTACTCTTACTTCATTATTCCGGTTTTCGGGCGTCATGTCACAGTATTATGCTATCATCCGCCCCCTTGTTTTATGATACTTTCGAATCTCCTAAATTTTGAACGATATGCGAAGCCCGAAGTCGATAAAGTCGTACACTGTTTTAGTGTCCTTGTTAAAACAAGTGACATCCAGAAGGAATAGAGGCTCTGTTGCCATAACGACTCAGTTTGGTGGCAGCCTTCGAAAAACTCCATACTTATTGGTTAATAATGACTGCAGCTTCTCACTTGGCAGCGGCAGTAAATAGTAAAAATAGAATTCGAACCAATCGAGGCTTGAAAAGCAAGGCCTAATACAAAAAATCCGGACTAATGATGCATGTAGCATGGGAGGAAAAAAAAAACGTTTGACCCAGCCACCGGAAAAACAAGAAATAGAAAGTTCAATGAGAGCGGAGTTCGTGTGTTAAACCCGCCATTGAATTCGGCTGCAGCTGTGGCGTGGGGCGTGGAAGTATCAAAAGTCGGTGCGCGGCTCATTACTGCTCATTGAAATCGACAGCAAAAAGGCCAATGATGCTCTATTTAAAGTGCGTTTGAATTAAAATTGTGATCAGTATTCGCATAGGTCCCCAGTTGGACATTATCCAGAACCCGTCTAATTCGCTGAACAAGTTCGCACATTATTTATCTAACATAAAACGTAATAATATTCTTTCATGTACTCTTGAGTTTACCAGATAGTTCTTGTTTAGAGGTGTATGGAACAACATTTGATGTACAACTCATTTCCCATATATGCTACATGTCCAACCCATTTCTGTTGATTTGAGAAAATAATAGACATGTTAATATCACGTGTCCCTGGTTTCGTGACTAATAATAACGGGTTATGGATTGGATGATTGGATTTATTGGCACTTCTGTTACAATTACAACCATTTTTTCAATGTCTCTTCCAACCCATGAAGGGCTGTGGCCTCATATTCAGTTCCGTAATCATTTTTCACAGACGGCAGGACTCCTTGGACGAGTGATTAGCTCGTCGCAAGACCTCTACCTAACTACAGGAAAACACAGACACAGATTAAACGCATACGCACACACACCCACACACACCAAAGAACCATTCGAACCCACGATCCCAAGCGTCCGAGCGAGCGAAAACAGTTCATGCCTTAGACCGCTCGGTTACCGTGACCGGCAGTGTATAAGAATAATTATTCNTTAAAGATGTGAAGCCGTGTATTTTCGTATATTTTTATCAACATTTGGTGGGAATCTACTGCTGTAATTCTAAAGCTTTGGCCTGTATTGGAGACAGCACATTCCTGTGAAACTTTAGTAACCATCTAGCAAAATAGAGGGCCCCACATCCCAGAAGGCAGTCAGCCATTTTCATCTTCAAACTACACCCATCCATTCCAGCAAAATGCCACGTTTTACAAGGGCAAATATACAAATACCTTTATTAAAAATGAGAGCGATGTTGACGCTGAGAAGCATATAATTCCATACCGCCCCTCCCTTAAGTGACGTAAACATATGTGAGGTACACTGTAGCACGCACGGGGATGTGATGAAAGCATAGAAGAGTTTAATCGGAAGGGAACACTTAGAAGTAGGCGGGACGATAATATTAACATGAATCTTAAAGTAACTATGTAGTTAAGACGTTGTGAACTGGATTCATCTCGATCAGAAAAATGTCCAATGGCTGACTCGTCAAGACAGTAATAAATAATTGGTTATCCTAAAATTCGAGGAATTTCTTGGCTAGTTAAGTCATTATTACTATCTCAGCTACGCCCTACGGAGTTAGTTAATTCTTATCTTTATTGCTAATTTACACTTTCCTTCTTAAACTTTAATTGATTACAGAAACTATATACATATTCATATATTCTGTGAGGCAGAAACTCCTCTGGATTTGAGACAAATGTTACACCACAGAAGCGTCCCACTGGATGCAGTTTCATGAATATATATAATCATAAGATCTAAAAGTTGCGACGATGGTACATTTGTAAATGTATTTTGTTTTTGGACATTATCCATTGTCTTATCTCTATGTAAAAATCTTCCTGTTTATTTTTCAAAACAATGTTTCGGAGAATGGATTCTGTCTCCGTCTTCAAGTAAAACTACTCGGTTGGGCCCAACAGATAGAGCTAGTCCTTATCTCCGGATATATCTTTTGGGTCCAACCGAGTAGATTTTCCCTCAGGACTGAGATAGAATCCAGTCTCCGAAAAGTTATGTTTTGAAAAAAAAAAAAAGTGTCCCTGTAATAGGCCGTGAAGGCCCATAAGGGTGCGAGAAGTCGATGATCCTACATTTTCTAGACAGTCGGCTCACAGATAGCTGTAAATTTGTCAGCCTTATGCGTCGGCCGCGCTTTGCTCCCCAGGAAGATTCCTGGTACTCATTTCTGTTAGAGGCTGAGTCTACCCCAAGGCCATAGTACGGCTGGAAGGATCCGGTCAACTGAAAAATCCAGTGACCTCGCCGGGGTTCGAGCCCGCGATGTTCCGGCTTGTAGCATAGTGCCTCAAGCAACTACGCTATCGCGTGAAAAATAAACACAACGATTTTTAGATATAGACAACGCGATGGATAATGTCCAAAAACATAATATTTCTACCATTTGTATAATCATAGCTCCAGCAGCTATGAAACCATAACTAAAGAACAGATTCACAGAGAAGCCGCTAATCCTTTCAGCTCCTTTTAGAAATGTTCCTAATTTCCAGCCTATAGCAGAATATACTGATCAGTTGCTCTTCTCAACTGAAGCAAAATGAGGGGCGACTGTAATTTATTCTTGAACTAAGAGACAAAACTGATTCTCTGAAATACCAGAAACAAGAATGAACATGCTACCGCTTTGCTTTATGTATTCAACATCCATGAGCTTTCAAGGTTTCGTGACTTGCAAATTAAACAAAGCATATGTGTATACGAACCCTCATAAGTTGAAGCATGCCTGGAACACATTTCTTTGAACTATCTGTTTGAATTGACCGCTGCTATTACCCGCCCGCCTACCTACATGCCTAGTACCTTACTCATTCATTCACCAATGTCTCCACAGCTCTCTTGGAGGGCCCTGACCTCTTCTTCAGTTTCGTATTCTATTTTACACAGACGGTAGGACTCCTTGGACGAGTGATCATCCGGTCACAAGGCCACTACCTACACGCAGGACAACACAGACAGAGAATGAACGCATACAAACACCAATCATCCATGCCTTGAGTGGGAATCGAACCCACGATCCCAGCGTTACCAAGAATCTGTTTTCGCGGGAACATCTTTACAAAACGTTGCCTAGCAATGGGTGTATAAGTAACAATATATTTTTCATCTCCCGCAAGGATGCTGCTTGCGCAAACCATCTCATTGTTCTTGATTTAATCTCATTAATAACATTCCTTTAGGGTTAAACATTATGACGCTCCCAATTGTAGAGTTCCTTGAATACCCCTATCATATTATCTGCTTTCCTTATGACTATTCTCCTCAGAGCTTTGTTCCCGAACGCCCTTCACCTACGCTCTATTTCGGGCAAGTGATCACAATATATATCTACACAAAACCAGTTCCACAAATATTGATTTATATAGTTCATTTCCTAGGTCACTAGACAAGAGAGGGAAATACACGCGATTCCGAACCTAGCAGCAATAACAATTCCCTATATTTCATCTGCTCCTAACTTCTTTCTGAACGCAATTCTTATTTGTCGCTTTCGTTCCTAAGTATCTGAGTTATGACACACTTATTAAAGGAATTATCAGAAATATTCATGTTCTGATTGTGTTCTCCATTTTGTTAAGGAGACGTGAATACACGCATTCTAACCTCCTCTGATTCTCCTTTCCTTGTTGTTTATTTCACGACGCCATCTGTGGAGCTAATTAACGTCGAACAGATAAGGTGACTGACGAATTATGAATTGCGAAATGATTTAGGAGGAAGTGGTCATGTCTTAATTGAGGTACTAACCCGAAATTTCCCTGGAGGGACTGAGGAAAATACACAAAAACCCTCAATTAAAATATTCGGTATTGAAGCCGATATTCGGACCTAGGACCTCTCGCATACAAATCTGAAATATTGCCGCTCCTTCGTTCACTTTTGTGTCCGACTTTGTTCTCTCCGTTGTTGGGCCTCGGCCGCTTTCAGGTTTCTTATTCATATACACATTCTGCAGGGCTCCTTGGACGAGGGATAAACCCTTCGTCCGGCCGCTACCTACACACAGAACAACACAAATACAGAATAAATGCACACAGACAGCCATGCCTCGAGTGGGATTCGAACTCATGATCCCAGTGTTCGAGATGGTGAAGACATTCCATGACCTTGACCGCGCGGCCACCGCGATAGGCAAAAATATATTACGATAACTAAAAATACCTTTCTAAGAATTTCTGGCGATGGCATGTAATACTCAGAATTGCTGGGTTTTCGGATTTTGCTAATCGTTTGGTATTCTAAAAACTCGAGAATACGACGTTTCGGAGACTGGATCCGTTTCCGTCCTCAGGTGAGTGGGAGACACCTACTCTGTTGGGTTCTCTATAGAGAACAATCCAGTGATTGAGGTTAATTCTTTCCAAGGGACCGAACACACTAGGCGTAGTATCTCCACCCTTCGCCCTAAGGGAAGAGCATGGTCTACTCTTGTTTTCTAGCAGCGTAAACGTGAAGGTAAAAATGTAAAGTTGTCCCTCTGCTCAACTAATTAAGCACTATACCATGAAGGCGTATGGAGAATGGATGTATAGATCCACATTTTCTTCACCTCGACACTAGTTGGAAATGAGTGGTAAGCTACACGCCTCGCCCGCTTTATCCCTGGAAAAACAGTCTCAGTACCAATTGGAGAGTCGGTCCGAACGACAACGAGAAGTGGAAATTCTTAACTTCCCCGGGATTCGAACTCCGAACCCCCCCCCCTCGTCCAGTCAGTAGCTAGTCGCTATACCGACTGCGCTAGTTTTATAGAAGGTCTGAGAAAAATATTTGTACTGTGGAGACAGGAAGTTGCAGGGGGACGGGAGGAGTTCGTACAATAAAGAGTTCATTTTGCTAGGCCGAGGGTCTGAAGATTGTTAACAGAGGTCGAAGCCAGCACCGAGCTGAAGAAGTCTTCACATATTTGTACATAAAGGCAGATATGCTAATAAGAACTCAAGTAAATTAGATGTTTCTTCTGCGAACACCATTTAGAAAGGACATGGTTATATCTACAGGGAAATTCTGTAGTTCCAGGACTTCTGAACACACTGTGAAAGTGTTCAGCCACAATGCCGGGCTGAAAAGCGTTGTACAGCTTCAGAAGTTCTGAAGAGTAATGCGGGCTCTTGGGAAGACAAAGGAAGAAACGAAGCACGGAGATGGAGACACAAGGGTTTGAGATCGTACAAAGGGCTCAGAACGCTTTCTTGATGCGTGGCTCCATATCCCGGATATAAACGCATTAAAACGACGTGTAAAGTCAGAAGCGCAAAATTAATTAGTGTAATTTAAATGTATCTGATGTGATGGAAATCTCTAGTCTGCATTCGTAAACCGTGATAATGTTCAGTACTAATTTCTGCTTGGCCTAAGCAAGGTATGGGAGCAGACCCTATAGGGTCAACGCCGCCGATATTAAGGTGCGCCACTGGACAAAAATTCTGAGCCAGCTCTATCCACCTCCCTTTTAATTTCGCATAGTGGGGGGTGGAGTCCAGTTGGGTCCACTCGGCACGGCAGCCACTGGTTGACCTATTGTACTTGCCCAGGGTGATTATGATTATTTAGAATTTGGTGGAATGAAGATCGGCAGGGGAGACCGAAGTACTCGGAGAAAACCTACCCCAGCGCCACTTTGTCCACCACAAATCCCACTTGACCATACCCGGGTTTGAAACCGGGCCGCTGCGGTGGGAAGCCAGCGACTAACCGCTTGAGCTCTGGCGCGGCCGTTTCCACCTCCCTTCCTCACAGCCTAAGAGTGAATCCCTGATTACAGTATTAATATTATTCTCTCGTATAATTTTCAGCCCTCAGACAGTTTCCAAGAGGTTCTCGCCAAAATTTTGCATGCATCTTATCAGCGTGTCGGACTCTTCAGAGCGTCCTTCATCTTATTGTGCTAGCACCGCTCAGATATCTATAAATCCTGCAGTTCCTCGTTGTGTAAGGTCCTATATGCCTCGCTTCCTTCATCCTCAAGTCCAAGCTTTTTTTCTGATCATTTTGTTCGGAAACGGTTGTAATTTATTTTGGACTTGAGGTTCTAAGGGTGTTGACTATGAAGAGCTCTATCTTCTGGGACACAACAAACAGCAGTCCCGTGAAAATAGAGTTTTGCTTGCTGCATGCATCATATTTTTTTTACTTAATTTTCCATTTTGACGATGAAGAATATATGCTCTTCCAAAACGTCGGTTGACAGTCATTGGACTGTGTGGTGATATATCCTAGAAGACAGAACACTTCCCGGTTGTATTTTTATGTTCGTCGCTCAAAATAATGACTATTTCAATTAGTAATTGCATACTGGAATATTCAGCTCACAGGGGATGCATGTATATCCTTTGTTGAGCAACGACAGCGAGTTAAGAAAATATATAATAGCGTTGCTGATTAACGACTTCGTAAATAAACATGTTCTCTCAGAAACGATTGAACTACAAACAATGAGGAGCGATGTTTTCTGTGCTGTCCGTGCAGAGATGTTATAAGCAATACAAGTTGGGAGCTGAAGTTAATCGTTCAGTGAAGAGAAGGGCAGAGGTTACGAGTGAGATGGCTTCCAGGCTGGGAGTTAGTTGGAGCAATGAGTTAGTTAGGAAGTAGTTACCAGCCAGTAAGGGCATGAATACAAAAGTTGAGAGATCTATGGTGTTGGAAACCGTTATCAGACAACGACTGGTGAAGCCTCAGCAGATTGAGAAGTCTTAGTACGTACGGTAGTGAATTGCTGAGCGTGTGAATTAGCGCTAGCGCTGTAGTTACTTGTAGTGTGATCTGTAAGTGTTCAATAAATCCAGTCTATAGTCACTCTATCGCGTGACAATATTTTAACCAACAGGAAGACGTAATCCAAGAAGACCAAGAAGAAGATGACTTGACGTTTGAGAATGTAACGGGCTAACAAGACGATGAATATTATAGTTCATGATACAGCATTTTTCTTCAATGTTAACAGCCATTCAGCTAATCACAGCATTCCTTGTTACACCTCCATCATGTTTTTTCAATGCTCTAATAAAAGCCAACAATCCTGAAAATTTTCAATGAGTTATGTCTGTTCAAAATTTGTATTCATTAAGGCCCATTTATTGTTGTCCTGAAGGGCATCCCTCTGCTTCCCAAATTACCTGTCCCAACAAGGTTTCAACCCCAGACCTTGCACGTATTTCTTGTTTTCCATTTTACTGTCATGTCCTCCTTCTTGATATAAAGGCACCAATACGAGGTGAAAGTGGAAATTATAAATCTTTTATTTATGCAAATGTTTTCCAGCCGCTCTTAATTAATAGCATTTGTGTCTTGTATAATAAATTAAAAATCATAGACAAGCCACGGTGCTCCATCTCAGTAGTAAGTACAGTGTACTTCTGCAAATCACAGCAGTTTGTATGTGAGCGGAAATGTAGATGACGTAGGAATTACCTGGAAATCTTTACATCAGTTCATACAGCTAAGCCTCCAGCAAAGATTGCGGAGTATATTTTTAGACTTCTGATTGATTGGATTGCAGGGAAAGGTGTTTACGCCTGCGGGTTCTATGTTTAGTCCACCCACCACGCTCGAGTTCAGTGAAGTTCCCCAGCATTGCCAATCTTGTTATAAGACAGACGTTAGATCAACTACATTCCCTAACATTCTATGTCTCGCAGATTGTTCCTTATTAATCAGTTTATTCGACGATGTTTTCTCAACTGCGTAGCATCAAATAGAAGGATAGTCTTAAGTGATGAACTAAGAAGAAATGTGGAAGAGGTCGTGACCTATTATGAGGACATCAACAAATGCTTAGCAAATCTGCAAGAATCTCAGTCAGAAAATTCAACCGTCGGGCAGAGAATCAAGATGGCGACCTACTACATAAGCTCCGCTCGACCACCGACTTAGAATTATTGCCAACCCCTGCAGCTGACCACAAACACAAAAATACAAAAGTAATTTCTTGTATTCTAAAAACGTTTAATTAAGGAGCTTTTACAGCTTTCGGAAAATGGAAACCTACCCAGGGCACATTATGGGCAAAAACATAAAGATAAATCGTATATGTATTTATTTTGAGCACGTGCTAGCATCCGTAAACAGATGAATGTCTCGCTGAAGATCTTGTTTTCAAATCTTATTTTTTTCTCCTAATAGAAAATAGGCAGAGAGACACGATTTACCGATTTTTTCACAAACAGCTCAACATATTAAAATTGAATAGATTAAAATATTCTTTTCCAAATAAATATTATTATATTTATCTAAAACCTTTCATACCTTAAACTCACAACCAGATATAAATAAGTTTAAACACAGTCGACACTGCTCAATGAAGCACCACGCCATGAAGGTACGTAGGAGAGTGGAATAAACATATTTCTGACCTCGGCAATAAATTGACTATGTGAACAGCTCCAAGGCATGTCCTTGAAAAGTGCACTTAACTCTGCAAGAAAAGTGGCAATCATGATTGGTACTTAAAGGTTTAATTGACAAATTTTAATTTTTACTTGCTGATAAATTTGTGGTGTGATTATTAGACGGGATTTGGATTGGAAAATTTAATTTATTGCACTTGTACACTCAACTACAAGCGATACAGCGCTACTGGTGATCTACACACTTTACTGTTCACCGTCACACGCACGCACGCACGCGCACACACACACTAGGTTTCTTAGTCTGCACTAGACGTACTATCTGGTAACGGATTTCAACAAATTAATTATACCAGTCTCACTGTAACTGCAGCACACATGAAGTCTTATTTTCACAGCCGAACTCTTGCACTCAACTAACTCGATACAATTAGCACTTCGGTCAACCTATTTCCTAATTACAATTAATACAGCGGTATCGCTGACTTACACAATTCACAGTTCACCGTTGCACACGCCATTAGGATTCAGAGTTTCAACTAGTCGTCTTCTGGGAACGAATCTCAACACAGAGAATATCACTTCAAATCACTATGAAGTCTTCTTTTCTTCAATCACAATTCACCAAAGACACGCTCCTTTCTCGGCTTAAGTGCTGAAACCTCCTTGGCTGCAAGCGGACTCGTGTTATATAGCAGCGTCACGGACAACGCAGAAAACATTCGTCCTATTGTTGCGTGCGTGTATTGCTGGGTGTTTATCGAGTCGTTGCCTGGCAAAGCTTTGACATGTCACAATATTTATGGAACACTTTCAGGAAATAGTGCTGGATACCGCAGACAATAAACCAACTAAATGGCTCATATACAACGAGGAATTATTATTATTATTAGCGGGGTGAGACTGAATCCACTTGGTACGTCGGCCACTACTAGACTACTGTCCAAGATGATAGATGATGATGATTGTGGAACAATTGGTTGAATGAAGATTGGCAGGAGAGACCGAAATACTCGGAGAAAACCTGCCCCAGTGTCACTTTTTCCGCCACAAATCCCACATGACCTGACCCGGGCTCGAACCAGGGCCACCGCGATGGGAAGCCAGCGACTAACCGCTTGAGCTAGGGCACGGTTCTGCTTTGACTAAACTTTCGTGACTTGGCTACATGGACCAGCAAGATTACAGAAATTTCTTAACCATCTCAACGGCGTCAGCCCTACCATAAAATTCACAATGGAATATTAGGATATTCTGGTCACGAAGCGGGGTCCGAAACCGACCATGAAAGTGTACCGGAAATCTACTTATACTGCTCGTTAACTGCACTTCGAGCCCAACCGTCCACATCACATAAAAAGGGGAGTCGTTCATAGGTTGTTCAACAGAGCGAAGGTCATATATTAAATTCAGGAGGATTTCAACAATGAAATTAGGAACATAAGACATGATCTGATGCTTAACGAATGCCCAAAAGAATTCGTTGACTCCATAACGAAGCCATCGAGAAGCAACTGTCCTTCTTCAGACACAATAGATACTTATACCAGCGCACTGTCGTCATCTCATATGTTAAGGGCACTGACGAGAAATCCAGACGCATCGGGAACCGTTTCAATCTCAGAACCATCGTCTAGGCTAAACATACATTCCATGGAACATTGATGAAAACAGGACCGGTTAGAAATGCCCAGCAGATAAAGCAGTGTGTAAAGCATCCCATGTGATTGTGGCAGATGTTACATCGGCGAAAGAAGAAGACTTGTAGAAGTACGCATTTGTCCAACATGCATACGAGGAAGACCACAAAATATGTCGGAATGAAGCGAAGGTCTTTCAGATTTAGCCCAACACCACATACAGGAAATACAAGGAATCAGCCGACATGTCTCTGCTGGACCATCCGATCAGTCAACCCAGTTTGGACATCTCTCCCATCTGGACTCCTGTTATCACAGCAGAAGTCAAGAAACTACAACTCCGTACATTGTAGATTGAATGGAGATGTTTGTTTTCTTGGGTTGGTACCGCAATGGGTATTTCATCCCTCCAATGACGACTACTATCTTGATAGTTCTCCGGTGTAAGGCCTCACACGTGTGTGAGTTTTTAATATTTTAATGCTTTGTCTTACCTCTCGCAGATGATTTGTGCTGTGCTTGGCTTGTACGAGTATACCCTATGCTGGTGTCGGCACAGGTGTCGGGAGACAGAGACTAGCTCTATCAACTGGGCCCAACTGGGTAGGTTTTGCCTGAAGACGGAGATCGAATCCAGTCTCCGAAACGTTGAGTTTTGAAATGTAAACAGGACGATGTTTTAGATAAAGACAAGACGATGGATAATGTCCGGAAACATAATATTTGTCCTAATGTACCATCATCACAAACGTTTAGATCTCAACCAAAACAAAGAGTCCCTCCAGCCTAATTCTCCAGTTTTTTTACAATGAATTTGCAACTGTCTAACCTCACGGTAACGTGGATCGTAGATAATCCACCGAGGCGCTAGTCTGGCTGCCTGGCTAAGCTAAGTACACGTGTTTCTCAAATCAAATATGTTTCTATATTGTCTCCTGCTGTTATAAGGAACTGCAAGTCTCTAACCAGGAGGGGTCAATTTAAACATGGCACTACCTGGGATTCCAAAAGTTACCACGTAATCTAACAATGACACGAAAGTAGACCAAATTTCTGCACTCCATTAGTCACAGAAGCTGTTCTATTTATTGTATGTACAGAGATGCCATTAATTCATGAAGTACCAAGAAGAGAAATAGACAGAATGAAATGTTTGCTCCAGCCGGAATTTATTTTTCAGTAGACGTGTATATTCGTCATAGAGAAAAAAATATATACACTTGCCAAGCACAAAGGAAACAGAAACGCGTCTGCGGTTCAATAGGACGAAACATGTAAAGCAGAAAATGTTTCACTTAATGAGAAATGAGAACAATGGACCTCACCTAACAATGCCAAAGATTTAAACAAAAATCAATACTAACAAACGGGACAAATCAAGATTGCGTCAGCCAAAGAATATGCAATTTTTGTATTTCCGACATGCAGAATGTCATATTGATGAATAATTCACATCACAAAACAAATGGGCATGTTAAAAAAAGGCAAGAATTATTGATTCGGTTCTGTTTGCGATAAACAAGGCACAATGTTAGTAGCACAGACACAGGGAAATGGAAAACGACCAGCTTTGTACTGTTTCAGTATGCCTCTGTCGCGTGTGGGGCCCGTCCTCAGCTCAAATGATACTGAAAAAAATGTCGAGACAATTCCATCAAATATTTATTTGTACTTACTGACTCCGTATCGTTTTAAAGCTTCTCTATGCTTCAAATTTCGTGCAACGTGAGAGCTTGCAACTGACTTCGTAAGCTGACAGTCGCCCTGATGGTAAGAAACTCGACGCCCCTTATGCTACCAAAAGTACTATAGCTTTGATGATAAAACAGTCCGCCACCGGACCCTAAACTAAGCCATTTGAACAAGCCCACAACCTCTCACACCTTGGTTCTCTTGCAACTAACTGAATGGGGCAAAGTCTTTCTCGAGAAGTTAACAGTCGGTCTGTCAGCCTGCCCAGTCTCCTACTTATATTGAACTACAAGGTTCGTTGCTGTGTTCAGAAGGGCCAGCCGCTAGGCCCTGAACAGATCACATCCAGTTCTTCAGAAACGGAACCAGGGTCTTCAGCCATTTCCAAAGCTCAGCACAGCAAACTTTGCCCGCCGGACGAAACAACAGAAATAGAAGTTATGTCAATTCGATAAAAAAGTAAAGTTCAAAGGGATTAATATTGCACCAGCCGTAGGCAATCAAGAACAGAGAAGAAATTGATAATATTGCATTGAGTAAACGAGACGATAATTCAAAAACAGGGTTTACTTCCGTCTATGCTCAAAGCGTTACAAATGTCCAACTTGTCTTACAAGATCTGACAATAAAGTTCGCGAACTCAGCCAACGTCTGCTTGCCGTGTTAGTACTTACTTACTTACCTATGGAGCCGAGCCCTTCTTAAGGAGAAGCCAAATCTGCAGCTACTCAAGAATTTCCCAGCATTTTATGGATCCCGAAGGTTCATTGCCGTGTTCACAAGAGCACTCCACTGGTCCCTATCCTGAGCCAGACCAATCCAATCTATATCATCCCATCCTATCTCTCTAAGATCCATTTTAATATTGCCCCTCCACCTACGCCTTGTTCTTTCTAGTGGTCTCCTTCCTTCTGGCTTTCCCACCAATATCCTGTACGCATGCCTCGTCTCCCCCATTCGTGCTACATGCCCTGCCCACCACACCCTCCTTGACTTGATCATTCTAATTATACTTGGAGAAGAGTACAAGTTAAGAAGCTCCTCATTATGCAGTTTTCTCTGACCTCTTATCACTTCATCTCTCTTCGATCCAAATATTCTCCTCAACGCCCTGTTCTCAAACACCCTCATTTATGTTCCTCCTTTAATGTCAGAGACCAAGTTTCACACCCATACAGAACCACAGGCATAATTATGGGTGCTTGCCATGGCAGCAGTGGAGAGAAACCTCAGTAAGGTTTGATGACATTGGCATATCAGCGTTTCACAGCTGTGTCGTTGTTGACCTATGGCAGTTTCTTTCTGAGTGGCAGCTCCGAAGGCCATTTCACAAAACAATTCCAAAATTGTTTTGAAGGGTGAACTTGGAGCTGGAACTGGTACATAGCTTCCAAAGGGGAGTACTTTGAATGCGACCACAGTGGTATTGAGCATAGCACTTCTACCGAGATGAGTTTGCGAACTTTATTGTCAGACTGTACAAATATCCATCAAGTGGCAAACATATTCATGATGACAATCAGAACTATTGTATTATTATGAAGTCCTAAACTCGGCCAATAAATATTACAGATTTGCACATGCATTGAGCATGCAAACAAATCTTGGTCAGGTCAAAGCATTATTCACTAATCATCTACTTCAAACACTGAGAGCTCGCTCCATTAATTTTTTTAGCCCGTTTCCCGTAATCTAAAAGAATGTCATGCTTCGTGAACTTATGACTCGACAGTAGAAGATAGTAAAAATACTGCAAAGTCTTTCATGACATTTTAGTTACTCAGCTGCTAAAGAATTATTTGCTATTTATGAAAACCTAAGGTTCATTACCGTAAGGATCCAGTTCTGTCCTTATGGAGTCTTCTGAGTGAATGAAGCAAACTCATTCAGTTGATTTCCAATAAATAAAATTTGTCCGAGTTTTTTAACATTATAATTGCTCGCTAGTTTTCATCCTATTGTTCCCATCGTTAGTTTAACAAATCGCAGATGAGATCCTGAAGGATCAAAGACTGAATCACGTCGGATGAATCCACTCCACATCCTTCAACCTCACTTCTGGAAGATCAATTTCTTATTGCTTCCAATTCAGAAACAGTCTCTTCCAACAAGGCTTCCCAAATCAAACATGTTACGCAATTGCTACCTCTGCATCATATCTTATATATGCTTCGACCACAATATCCTCCTTGCCTTTGTTATCCTGATAATATTAGACGATGAACACAAATTTCTAGAAATTCCCTTTAATTGGGTCAACTAATTTCATAGATATAACATGTTCAGTAGTAATATTGCACACTATTCCTGCGTCATGAGCTTTCTTGAAGTCAGTAAATCGTTGGTGTACTCTTCTATTACACTCCATTTCCTGAGTTTACGCAGCTCTTAATTTCTTTATGAATAGACTTTCATTTCTTAACACCCCCACAACTCCCAGTTACTAGAATTTAGTCCTATATTTTCACCATGGATTATGCACAGTTCCTTCTCTCGTTCTACTCTGCAAATTAATTTCTCATTAAGTGCATACAGCTCATGAAAAACATAAATATATCTCTTAATTAAACTAGGGATGTTTATTTTAATATAATTTCTATAAAATCGCACTGAAAACTGCAGCGCATGAAGAACCAATATCTGCTTTTACTGATATTCTGAGACCAATCTGCTGGCAGTCAAATGATCTATTTTTGTGGGTGTGCGTGTTAGTCCTTTTTTGCCTGTAATATAAAATTTCTCATTCAGCATCCATTTCTACATGCGTTGACGCTTAAGGTATTTCTTATAATTTAACAAACAAATAGTCCTTGAAAGACCTCGTGATTATGATCTCTAAACTACTTGAAGGCAGACGAGGTATATAAGTACTTCTGAAGAGGCTAACAGACGTTCAGCTACTCAAGCAATCTCTTGACTTCCAAAGGACCCGAAGTTATATTGCATTATTTCACAATCACTCACTTCTGGCCTATTGTACCAGCCCCAGATGATAGGTGAGGGTGATTGTGGAGCAATTGGTGAAATGAAGATTGGCAGGGGAAACCGAAGTACTCGGAGAAAACCTGTCCCCGCACCACTTTGCCCACCACAAATCCTACTTGACCAGACCCGGGATCGAACCCGGGCCGCCGCTTGAGCTATGGCGCACCCTTCACTCGGCCTTAGACTCTGTGTTGAGACAAAGGAATCCAGTAAGATCTGTCTTAATGTCATCATCTCATTTAAGCTTACGACCTTTCCTAGAACTTTCAAGGCAAAAGCTTTTTATGAATTCCTCCTCTAATCCATTAACGTAGTCTGTACAGCGACTGGCTAGGGGCTGAACGACCGAGGGGCCGGAGTTCAAATCCCGGTAGGGTCAAGAATTTTCTCTTCTCTATGTCGTCCAGACCGGTTCTGGGGCCCAACCAGCCTCCTATCCGATGGGTGTCGGGGGCTCTTTCCTCAAGGGTAAAGCGCCTGGGGCGTGAATCTGACCACTCAAATTTAACTAGTGGCGAGGTCAAGAAAGCGTGGATCTATACACCAACCAACACACATGCCTTCATGGCGTAGTGCTTAATTAGTTAAGCACAGGGACAACTTTACCTTACCTCTACACCATGCGTGCTACATACCCCCACAACATCTCACTTGTTACATTCATCCTAATATTTGGTCAACAATACAATTTCTGAATTCCTTCGCCATGCATGTCTTTCCATCCGCCTACTTCCCTCTCTCTTACGTCCAAATGTTTTCCTCGGCAACCATATTCTCTTTTCTTCTCTATATGTATATTCTTCTCTTAGAGACAGAAAGAGAGGGAAATAGAAAGATCAGCATCCATATAAAAGAAAGGTATAATTAAAGTTTTGTATACTTCAATCTTTACGTTTACAAACAGGAGTTAGATAGATACAATTTTCTGAATTTAACAGTAGCGAAAATAGGCCGATGTTAGTCTGCTCATAATTTCTCTCTTAATGTAAATATGATTGTCAGTTTCGTTCATATCACGGCCCTGCCCTGCCTCTTTTGGACTGGAAAGGAACACAGAATAAAACCAGTCTGGATAGCCAGCGCTCTTACCGAGAATCGAGACGGCATTCTCACGAATACTAACTTGGAGTGCTTTCCAATCTGCAGCAAAATTTGACAAAAAAAATTAAAGCTATCCCTGTAACAGACCGTGGAGGCCCATAAGGTTGCGAGACGTCGATACTCCCAAATTCTCTAGACAATCGGCTCACAGATGGCGGTTACTCGCCAGGCGCCCTATAACCCCAGGAAGAGTTCCGGTACTAATTTCATTATTTTCTACATTAGCACCCCCAAATACCAAATTCGACTAAAACGATATGCACATATAGACCAGATATACCTCAGCCGATATGAAGTTCGTAAATGTCTTTTATATTATACTGAGCTAGAGAATGCCTGACAGGATTGTGAATGTATATACTATATACTATATATATATGTACTATATTTGCCTTGGGCTGTTTTCATTCTGCTCTGCGTAACTTCATGGTTTTCAAAATTTGAAAGAGATCGAACGAGAGTTCCTTAGTCTTTGTTGAAAATATTGACGTTAATTTCATAATATCAGTGCACACAACATCGGACAGAACCTGGATAGAACGGCTGAGCATTAAGTCGTGTTGCTACAGATTACGGCACTGTGTAGTGTCGTGGCTGACTGATCAGGTAAAATAAAAGAAAAGGTAAAGATTTCCCTGTAACAGGGCGTGGAGTCCCACAGGTTTGTGAGACGTCGAGGCTCCCACATTTTCTAGAAAATCGGCTCAATGATTGCTGTGAGGTTGTCACGTCTAACTCCTATCTTATGTCTGTGTTGTCTGTAGGAACAGCTCCGAGACGCATGCAATGATTTTATGTTTATACTTGATCATTTATGACTAATTTTGGTACTTACTAGACCGAGCTAGCTTCTCTTATATTGTTCTGTGATATAAGAAATGAATACACAATTTTAGCGATGAAAGCAAATTCGAGCATGCAACTGGAAACAGTTTCGTTCTGGGAACTTCTTAATTCCAGACAACAAAAAGCGAGTTATTCAGAAGAGAAATATAGATGACACGTTTGATGTTCTCATAACGATGACTCTCAAGGGTGTTATCTTCTGGAGTGTAATTCCGTGGTATGGTATACATTTACTGACACTTCGGAGGAAAGTATTGCCTCCATCTTCAGAGTCAAAGAGTAAGCAGACCAATAAAATAATACAGAAACAAACAATACGCTGCTTCCTTAAGCCAGACTACAGGACCAGAACCCTTGCTTGCTTCTTGCTTTCTTAGTGTTCAACTTTTCAACAGGCGCAGTCGGTTCCTCTGAAACGTCAGCAAACATCACAACATACGGCATGTCGTCCCTTCAGTTCAATCTACTCGGCAGGTGAGGGCCGAAGTACTTCTAGACATCTTGGAGCCGTTCGGGGTAGGTTGGGAGGGGTCCAATGAGTTCTTACAAGCAAAGGGTTTCTGCTTCAGTAGGAATTTGTTTCCTTCGTTCAGATATATTGGATTGGAAAGGTTGAAAGACTAGAGCGGCTCTCTCGAAAGGGGTTACGAAAGTAGGATTCTCAAAACTGTGGCCTCCTAGCCCTGGTAGTTGCGACCGACTGCCGCTGGCAAGAGGACATGAAGTGCGTTTCATCTTGGAGAATCGCGGTGACAGTCTCGAACCGGTTGCCGACTATTCTTACAGGTCGTTTGGTAGTTTCCTTAGTTATTTCCATGAAGATATCATGTCTGTGCAGGAACTCTGGCCATTCACTAATCTCCCTATCCTTCGACTTTTTGAAACGTAAGTTATTAGATGCGACCTTAAATAAATCATCAACACATAAAACTATTAGTTCAATGTACAATGAGAATTCCCTTTTAAGGATAATCTGCCAGGATATCAACTCTATTCAATCCTGTGGCTGTCATTTAATATTAGAACTACATATCTGGAAGTTATAGGCATCGAAATTAAATAATTTCTTTACGGAATAAATTTAAAATTCGTCTGGCGACTGCGAGCGTTTTCGGATGTATGGATTAAATCGATTTCAATTTTATATTACGTTTTGATCCTCTGGATTAAGAGATTAAGACACCATGTTAGTCCAGTAGGTGATTATCAACGCTTCAAAGGACCATCTGCAGAAACAAGTGAACCGTAGCTGAATATTGCGGAAATGGGTCATCGCATCCTGCTGCAGGACACCAATACACTGCGCAGGGACTGGACAGTAAAGGAAGCTGCACAGACTGGAAGCCCGCCCAATAATATGAACACAGAAGTTGGATTTTCCATGAGCACATCATGAGAGCCCCTCATTCACACTGATGGGACGCAAGGAGGCCCTTTACAAGGATGTCATGACCGGTCATGACTCAGCTTTCGTCTGCCAGTCACCCTTACAAGGGCTCTTCGATAGTTTTTCTTCTTCCTGTCTCGGAGAAGTTCCCTTCCTCAAGGCTCACTATTCCCATTGACCAGTCAGGAGTCCCGTCTCGTCTTCCCCGTCTTTGGCTCCGGTTGGACACTTCCGTCCTGCTTCACCCAGATCTTCCTGTGTTCTTTTGATATGGTATCAAGAGGGATATAATGGGATGAGCATATACTCGTAGATCTGGCGAGGAGATACAAAATGGATGGCAATTTTTTGTGGAAAATCTATTAAAAAGACGAGATGACATGATAACATTAAGATTGGGTTTAATGCTGCTTATACTGCGAATGAGGAACGTATTAAACTGGCTCAGGTTCGTGTCAAAAGGCGGGGTTTGCTGAGTCAAATTACCAGAGAATTGGACTGCTTGTATTTAATTAGGCTGCTGTCAAATAGAAACAATCGCTGCAAGTAACTCACATTCTCGACTGACCGAAAACTCTCATTGGCACTCCTTATATAGCGTCGGGTCGACAGCACTAAAACACGGCCTATAAAAATGCCGTCAATTGTTGCGTTCGTATCTGTTACCGCGGAAACATATTTATCGAGCCATTACCACGCAAGGGACAATGTAGACATGTCACAATACAATTAATTTCAAAAGCACAGTCACTTTCGAAAAACTAGTACTATTTCAGATGGTTAAGAAATTTACCGCATTCACTGGAACACGAAATTCATTGCTGTGTTCACAGGAGCCATCGAATATTTAGCCATGACAATGGATAATACATGCAGCTGTGCAGGGGTAAAACTTAGATTATAAAGCCTGAATGAAACTTTCAGTTCTGTGGTACAAGTCGCGCCCGACAGTTTGCGGCCCGCCCGTCGTTTCTATTTCCGCAGCCGTGGTTACCGGCGCTAATCACATTTCTGAACGCTGCCAGGAAACGAGCAATCACTCCATCCAACTGGAACAGCCGAAAGGAAAGCAGCCTCCGGCAGTGTTATGCGGGCGGCGGCTTACAAGGCGATATTGCCCTGTGTTCAATGAAGAATGACGTTTATGGTATCTTCGTGTGCGCGTGTGCACCCGCGTGTGTGTTCGAAAATACTGTTTGAAAAATTGATCCATTTTTATTGAACACAGTAAGAATATCTTGGCTCTGGAGATTACCTCGTGTTCGTATTCACTACTTCACCCTACAGTCAAGCTATATTAGATATGAGTAAGCTGTCTTCATTTAGCAGTCGGCGAGCAATTAAAAATTTGAACAGTCAAAAATAATTTCTATCGTCGTTGTTATTTTTATGATGAAAATGGTGATTAGTTAGTTATTTATATTATCATCATCACCGTCATTGAAAAAACAGCTGTGTTTGAGCTACAGTTTTCCTTAGAAAATTCTGCCAGATTGCACCCAATTTTCACTTCTTTGGATTTCGTGATAATTTTTTACACAGCAAGGTCTTCAATTCTGCGTCCAAGAACCAACGTGGAGGACAACGTTCCTGTATTTATGTCCCCCAGTGACACGATGGAGCAGTTATACCCCCAGGTACCGGGTTCTGGTATTCTCACCAGCCTCTACACCGGAAGTTATTTACGTGGTCATGGTTTGTATCACTCCGATACCAGCAGAACTCGTTACATTTCGGCAGCTCCAGACAACAGGATGATTGGCGAGTAATGAATTGGGTTGGACGTGGAAGGAAGTGGAGGTGGTCTAATTTGAGGTGCAACTGCGCCAGTATTTGGGAGTCAGGATAGCTCAGTCGTATAGTGACGGCTATGAGCTGGACTGCAGGGATTCGATTTCCGGCAGAGATAAAAAAATATGTCTTTTCCGCAGCGTCTAGACCGGCTCTGGGTTTTACCCACCCTCCTATCGAATAAGTAGAGGTTACTCTTTCACTGGGGGGTAAAGCGGCTGGGGCATGAAGCTGACTACTCATTTTTTAATCGTTTCTTGCATCCTGTTGTGTGTTTAATCAATAGTAGAGTCAATTTACCGATTACACAACACGTTTTTTATTATCACTACATGTTTCGACCTCAAGAGGTCATCCTCAGGTGTACGAACACGGCTGTATAATTACACGCTGTCATATTCGCTTTTTATTCGACCCTGGATAAGATACAGGGTCGAATAAAAAGCGAATGTGACCGCGTGTAATTATACAGCCGTGTTCGTACACCTGAGGATGACCTCTTGAGGTCGAAACATATAGTGATAATAAGAAACGTGTTGTGTAGTCGGTAAATTGACTCTACTACTGACTACTCATCTTCATCTAACACCGAAGTCAAGAATGGTAGACCTCTACCTCCATTTCTCCATATATCTTCAGGGCGTGATCATTAATTAAACAAACACAGAGACAACTTTACCTTCTACTGCAGAAGTTACCTAGAGGCAATACATAAGCTCTGTTTAAACAAGCGGTCACCGGAACAAGACCTGAACCCGGTACTTGACAAACACGAAAGCAGGAGCGCTATCTACTCGACTGCGATGTTCGACGACAATCAGATCTGCTCCTAATACGCGGGTACTGTCACTCCTACGGCAAGCCAATCAATAGGCCACAAGACGCGCCTCGTAGACGTGGTAATGAAAGGGATGTATGTATCATCGGTCTCTGACAAATTTCCTGCTAAATTATCCTATTTTGTCAATCATCGTTATAAAAGAATGTAATATGAGTCCCAGGAAAGCAAGGTGTGAGGACTGCGGTGGGTGGAAGTGGAACAAGATAGTGCCCAATCTCAAGTCTCGGTGTTAGCAATGCTGAACCCTCGACTGGTCACCTAATACGTAAGCCAAACAGTTTGTACGTCACAGTCCTAGTATTCTATTGTGACCGTTCAGTTTCGAATGCACAGGAAGCCTATAGATTCCTCGGGTTAGTGGGTAAGGCAAGAAATAGAGAGGTCTGACGTGGAGAATTTAACGTGATTACACTAGCGACCATGAAGCACTGGTTGTTATGTATATGACGTCTAGGTTAATTTAATAAGAGGCATTATGCGCAATAAAACAAGGGGCTTAGTGGTCAGTTAAGCCTAGTGGCAAAATAGTAAAAATCTTATATAGTCGGGCTAGTGCATCAATCATAAAACCACAGTAATCAATCGTTAATATTTTCAAGTGTTTACGGATGCGTGACTAAAAATAAGGTGTTTTGGATTGTATTTACTGACGCCTTCTTTACAATCTCTCTTAATCGCAATCAATTACAGTAACTCACAATAACTCTTCAGCCGACTTGCTCAATTCTAACCGACTCCATCCTGGTCTGATCAACGACTGACTTGAACTATAACTGACTGACTGGGTTCAAATTCAAAGTTATTTTGCGACTGGCGGTGTACCGCCAATCAGTTCATCTTGGCGTCAGACCCCTTGAGGCCCACGACCAGAGATTCTTTTCTAACTGAACTCTTGCGGTAATAGTCCTTATATAACATCCTCTCTGACGAGAAGATGGGTTTATCTATTAGGAATATGCTTGGCTTTTCGTCAGGTGTTAATTTCGCAAGCATAAAATGTTATTGAAAATCTTCTCTTCTGCACTATACACAAGTCCTCTGTCAGTAGGGGCTTTACAGAGCAGTTAATGCCAAACTTACGTATCTCATGCTACAACGGCAGCTCAGTCATTTGAACGGTCGTAAGATTGACCACCGCCACTGACTTGGTTTTTACCTGAACTGCCGCTGGTATAGCGTATCGGTATCCTACGAAATTTTTGTTGATTAATCGTATCCGTGGACACAGGTTGATTCCATAACAACGAGCTGATTTCCAAGATTTGTACATCTGTCATTTTCGTATCCCAGGAAACGTGCTTCCCAGCGCGTTTCCTAGCAATGGATCTATGTCACAATATTATCCAAGAGACCAATGGCTACGCAGCCATTACCTTGCTTCCTCTGTCGATGTCTAGGCTCAGTGGCTCTCTTTCCTCCATTACTCACAAACTCCCATCCACAAACCACAGGCCAGAGGATATCACCAAATAAGAGGATTACACCAAATCGTATCTCAGTTCTGAGGATCTTCGTCCGTATATCAAGTTTGAAGCTACGAACAAGACGATGTGCACTGGAGGGACACACGAAACATATAGACATACGAGCTTTCAGTCTACGAGCGAGACTCCAGGGCCTCTATCAAAATGCGATTGAATTCTTATGTTACGTGTACTAAACAAATAAATCGAGAAAACGGAAGGTAAGTGGATAGTATTTTCAACAGAGAAAGACAGCGATCCAGACTACAGACATTCGTTTCTCATGATAACTTGGGGAGAAAACAACAGACAGACAACAGTAAAATTATTATCCGATCACTGTGATGCACGGGGTTTCACGTCGTAACTAACAAATAACTGTTATCAGGAACCCGTTCAATAAATTATCACTTTATTTTTATTAACTAATTCGCTTATTAAGCTTCTTACTTGTTCTTGTTTGTACGTATCCATTCAATAATGAACTAAATAAATTAGCCAAAAATTAAACAATGCATCTTAGAAATTGTTAGGATATTGACGTAGACTGACACATATTCTAAAACTGATTTTATAGTAGTGAAAGTACATAACTGAACTAAGTTACTCGATGGAGCTGAGCCCTTCTTGAGAAGCCGCCAGTTGTGCAGTCACTCAAGAACGTACGGCATTTTGTGGAACCCGAAGGTTCATTACCGTGTTCACAAGAGCTCTCCACTGGTCCCTATCCTGAACCAGATCAAACTAGTCCATAACAGGCCATCCTATCTCTACGAGATTCAAGTTTACCCACCCACACCTTGGTCATCCTAGTGTTCTCTTTCCTTCTGGCTTTCCCAACAATATCCTATATGCATTCCTCTTCACCCCTATTCATGCTCCATGCCGTCCCATCTTCCTTGTAAGGTGTACAAGTTATGAAGCTCCTCACTATGCAGTACATAGATTTTAAAAGTAAATATTCAGCAGAAGTAACAGTGCTAGAAGGCCGCGCCATAGCTCAAGCGGTTAGTCGCTTGCTTCCCGATCCCGGGTCTGGTCAAGTGGGATTTGTGGTGGACAAAGTGGCACTGGGGCAGGTTTTCTCCGAGTACTTCGGTTTCCCCTGCCAATCTTCATTCCACCAACTGCTCCACAATCACGTTCACCTATCACAATAGGCCAGAAGTGGCCGCAGTACAAGGAACTTAGTCCCACCCCAATAGCAATAAAGAAAGTGCTAAATCTAAGGATACGGAAGCAGATGCACATGTGGCTTCATGCAATAATCAGCATGTTCTTAAAATCCCTTTCAGCTGTTTTATCATGTCATAATCGGTCTGCTCTATTCACAAGCTTCCACCTCAGTTGAATGACAAGAAATAGACTATAGCATGCATTTACAGCTGTGTTGTCACGTCACAAATACTATATTGTGGCATACACTTGCAGTTGTTTTGTCACGTCATAAATAGCAGAATCTAGCATGCAGTTCCAAACAGTGTTGTCATGTTAACAAGCTGTGTTTTCATGTCACTGTGTGCCGATTCTAGCATTCACTTCAGCTGTGAGGTCTCTGTATCGACAGCGCGCTTTCCTGTGTATACACATCTGTTCAGCCTGTGACGTCTGGTGACGATAATGATTGTCGGTTGGGGGTGGGGTTAGGGTTCATCGATACGCGTCATACCCTGTTTCTCCCCTCCTGCCCCCACACAGCAAGGGACGGAAGATAACAAAACGACGCACCTTGCCGCGTCAACAGTTTTTTTACTGCAGATTAAGTTAGGTGACGGACGCGAAGAAGTCGTCTAGAGCAGTGGATCCCAACCTTTGTGAGATCGCGCCCGGGTATTTTTTTTCTATAAAACGAAGGCTCGGTACAATTGATGCTAGGGCGCGGTACCGGGCCGCGGCCCGGCGGTTGAGGAATCCAGGACGATGGCCCTTCTTTACGGTGGAAGCACTGAGGCCAGACGGCCTCGTTTATTGTATTTTCTGTTGGAAGAAAAAATTGCATTATATATTAAATTTAATAGCCATGGTATATCAATTTCTTCGCACCGTAAGCCTTAAAACTAACATCTTAATCAGAAACTTTCTATTTTACTAAGAATCGCTAAATTAATTAAGAGTGTAACACTACAGCCGACATCAAAACCGAGTCACTCCACCTGAATTTTACATAACACAATTTTCATCACGGATTACTGATACGAGCCGCAGACATTTCAAACATTATTCGCAGCCTAGAATTTAGTGTGTCACCAAATAAATGTAAAATATTTTTAAACGGTAAAGGTAAAGCTATCTTTGTAACAGGCTATCGACGCCCATCGGGTTGTGAAACGTGGAGGCTCTCACATTTTCTAGACAATCGGCTCACAGATGGCGGTGAGGTCGTCAGCCTTACGCACCGGCCACGCTTTATCCTCCAGGAGGATTTCTGTTACTCATTTCTGTCAGAGGCCGAGTCGACCTCAGGACCGTAGTGCAGCTGGAAGGATTAGATAAATTGGAAAATTCGATGACATCAGAAATCGAACCCGCGACCTTCCTGATAGTAGCATAGTGCCTCAACTAGCTACGCTACCGCGTACCCCTTTTAATATATAATTTAAACTTTCTTTAAAAAGTCTTAAAAATCCTGCTGATTTTTAAATGTATTTTACTAAATCATATCAGCAGATCAATAGTTTTTTCGAAAAGCAGTTAAAATACACAAAAGATGCAGTGTCCTTCGACTGAAAGTAATTCACATCGATAAATTATTATTTATAACACGCGTTGTTCTGTTCATTGTTACACGGTAGGCTGCAATCTGTACTTCGCCGTGTCAAGTAGTCGCGCCCCTCGTACTTGTGATAGCTTGCGACACTGTGCCCTCAGTTTGAAAGCTGGGGTACAGAGGCATTGCTGGGCAATTCAAGACGAGTTCAAATGCCACATTGACAGCAAATGTAGTACTTTTTTTGGGGGGGGGATAAAACTTTTACATTCTAAATGTTTTAAAGCAGTTCCATGCAATGGACGTTTTTGAGAACAAAAGAAGTAACGTATTCTGACCGACGAGAAAATGGAAGGTACAAGAACTCGAGAAAAAGCAAGCCCTAAAAAGCCATTGACTTGCTAGGTTCTTCAATAGGGCGTGTCAGAAACTTTAGCTTATGCCAAAACAATGCATCACAGTTACAGCCCCACAGAACTCACAGATATACAAAACATTATGCCTTCAGATGCAAGAGCCATATTTTGTAAACGACTCTGTTTCTTGTGTGTGTATCCCTCTCTCTCTGTCTCATGAGGTGTGGTCAACTTGAAATGACGCTTGGACAATGAGGTTACCATTTACTGGGGCCAAGAAAATCACCATACGGTTTGGGATTCAAAGTAACGCCATCCTACTTCTGGTGTGTGTGTAGAAACATTGACTGAAAATTCGAGAGACCTGCTGGAATTTATGAAGGGCCCGGCCTTTGTAAGCTCGTGTGTAAAATAAGTAAAGCTGCATCGCATAGCAAAAGCTGCCATGCATTTTTAGCAAGACGCTACTTTGCTATGTTCGTATGTAGATATCTCCGTATATTACAAGCATTCAGCAGATAACATGGACGCTCAAATATTAAGAGTCTACGAACAGACAGAGTGGCCACATAATGTTGTCCCTTTGCTTAACTACTTAAGCACTACGCCATTAAGACATTTTTTTTCCCTGGCACTACAGCCCCAGTGGGCCTAGGCCTACCTCCATTAAGACATATTGGTGAGTGGATTTATGGAAGGGACTGAATATGGGCTGGACGACCGAGGGGTCGGAGTTCGAGACCTGGTAGTGATACAAATTTTAATTTCTCCACCTCGTCCAGATGGGCTCTGGGGTCCACCCAACCTCCTATTTAATGGGTACCGGAGGCTCTATCTCCAGGGGTAAAAGCGGGCGAGGCGTGAAGCTAACAGCTCACCTCCAAATAGTGCCGAGGTCAAGAAAACTTGGACCTCTACATCCACGTAAATTGGTATACCCAGAAAAAGCAGATACTCCGTGGCCTGTAGTCCGCAAGCGAACTATACCGACCGAACGACCGCCGTTGTGGGCGAAATTAGTGCCAACTTTTGCTGACAGTGGGTGTCGCGTGGTGAGCGTAACGGATTCCCGCAGCAGTTAATCTCGGTTTTCTATTAACATTTTCCTTTGTCTCTATCCCCTCCTCGAAAACGAGTGGTTGAAATAGCACAACTGAAGAAGCAAACAAAAACGTTATAATTTTTGATGTCTGTATCGTGACATGTCCGCTGAACCCTGGAATACTTTAATGAGAGAACACTTCCATTGCTAGGTGACGGCACAGTAAACATGCGATGACACGGTTTAACATAACAGTTGCTACTAAACGGATGGTAAGAAGCACGTGACCTCGGCAACTGTAACGCACGAAAAATAGACGAACTGTTGGAGGAAGCGTTCTCTGTTGGGTCCGTGTATAGGCGATATAAGGTTCGAGCCAGGCATTTTGCAGACAGTGTTCAGTTTACACTAGCCAGCAAGAGCGAGCCAGACACGACTGGGAGGCAATGGCCGGGAGTTGCGGTCATGGGACAGTCGGTAGACCATAAGGACTTGAACACGTCAGCTGAGGAATCTAAGGCGTTGGGAGCCGTTACCAGGAGGCGACCGGTGAATACACAGCACACTGAGAATATTTAATGCTTGTCATTGTGAATTGTAAATGGTGTGAATGAGCGATACTGTTATAGTTACCTGTAGTTACTAGTTATACGTGTTCAATAAATCTAGTTACTAATCCAAACTCCGTGTCTAGTCACATAACACGTGACAATATCATGGTAGGGTACAAGGTTAAAAAGACCCTTCTTGTAATCGAGAAAGAATGGAATGGCTCCCATTTTGGACAGTCGAATAGTCGATATATCGACAGCACGATAATGAAACTCTTAATGAAACCAGAAGGCAATCCCCACAATTCGTGGAAGCTCATGAGTTCTAATGAAGCCTGCGGACTGGCCACTATATCTCTTAGCGCCTGCACAGTTCTTCTGTTTTAAAGCTGAACCCAGAAGAGTCCAGAAAGATAAGAAGAAATGTCATTTCAAATTTACTTACTCGGAATTCAGTTACGATGATTACACATTGTTTAGGCTTCAAATTTGGGCATTCCTGTCGATTTTGTAAACGGATTTTATAACTAAATCGGAGGAATTTTAACGAACCAAGTTTCCAAAACGAAATTTGTTTTGTTATATGTTCATATGTCCGCGTCTTCTTGCTCTCTGACAATACTAAAACTATCAAGCCTACAATAAGGGGGCACGCGGTAGCGTAGTTGGTTGAGGCACTATGCTACAGGATGGAAGGTCGCGGGTTCGAGTCCCGATGAGGTACATTTTTTTTTCAATGGACCTAAACCTTCCAGCCGCACTATGGCCCTGAGGTCGACTCAGCCTCTAACAGAAATGAGTACCAGGAACCAGGAAGATTCCTGGGGGGTAAAGGGTGGCCGGCGCGTAAGGTTGATAAACTTACCGCCATCTGTGAGCCGACTGTCTAGAGAACAATTGGGAGCCTCGACGTCTTACAACCCTATGGGCCTCCACGGTCTGTTACTGTGATAGCTTCAACTTTTACCGTTTTTAAGCCTCCAATAAAAGTCAAGGAGCATGTATTGGGAGGAAGTGCAAATGGATGAGATTAGTGGAAAAATCGGTTAACTTGGGAGTAAAGCAGTTTGCACGTCACTTCATCAAAAATTGATCAGACTTCTTTATATTTGAGTTTAGATTTTCCGTGTTTTTCCGGCCTCTAAAATTATGTCAAACAGTGGATCGAAAATGCTTTAACTATTACCTCAGTCACTGAGAATTATGCCACATAGTATACTGTGACATAACGCCCGAAAACCGGAACTGCA
Source organism: Cryptotermes secundus (assembly GCF_002891405.2). Taxonomy (NCBI): domain Eukaryota; kingdom Metazoa; phylum Arthropoda; class Insecta; order Blattodea; family Kalotermitidae; genus Cryptotermes; species Cryptotermes secundus. Next base: position 93,746 of record NW_019727088.1, read on the forward strand.
GAATATCACCAGTTAAAGCAACAATCTGTGGGGTCATGAAGGTGACGATCGGTGACATGATATTCATAAAATTTGTGACTAAAACCTAACCACAAGAACCATCATTCCCTTTATACAGGCACCAAAATCACGTAGTCTGAGTACGTCCGTACCTTTTAACTCGTTGTGTACATATATAATATATATACGAGTAAATTTCGGAAATGAACACCATCTGTCAGATTAAAAATAGATGCCTCGAAGCAGATTAGAGGCCTGAGAGTCTTTTTATGCGATTGACTATCGATTCCCCTTTCAGTTCGCAAATTTCAGACAGCAAAACATGGCCGCTGTGGTCAGTCAGGCTCCTAGTCCACTAATTGCTCCCCAGGGAGCAGCACACTGCATCCAGTTCCGGGAAAATACAGGACGAATAAAAATATATTGTATATTAAACTTCTTTCTACAAAAAATATACACCGTTGGATTTTACGTTTAATTACAGCACCTCGAATCTTAGTATGAACTAATGATACACCTGTCAAGGAGACCAATTATTTTTAAACGTTTGTGTGTGATTTCATGCGAAAGTATATATAATAGTATATGTATATATGTGCGTGTGAGTGAATGAAAACTGTAATAACCTGGTAGCATTTCGTAAAAGTTGCCAGTATCAACAATAAGTGTTAATCAATTTGACAGGAAATATAACGCACTTTCCACAAAATTCTATGGGCCTAAGAAAATGGAGCTATATCTAAGTGTGGGTAGAGCTCCTAGAAAAACGACGAAAAATTTGGCTATCCGACAGCTTCAAGAACTCATTCCGATATATGGGATACACAAACTGAGAGAAATGAAAACTAATTTCATGGAGCTGAACCCTTCTTGAAAACCGCCAGTTGTGCAGCTACTCAAGAACTTCCCATTATTTTGTGGAACCCGTAGGTTTATTACTGTATTCAAAAGAACCCTCCACTGATCCCTATCCTGAGTCAGACCAATCCAGTCCCTACCATCACATCCTATTTTTCTAAGATCAATTTTAATATTGTCCACACACATATTCCTTGGTCTTCCTAGTGGTCTCTTTCCTTCTGGTTTTCCCACCAATATATTGTAACGTATTGTATCACACTATTATATGCATTCATCTTCCACCCAATTCGTGCTACATGCCCTGCCTATCTAATCCTCCTTGACTTGATTATTCTATTAATCATGCTTGAATAACAGTACAAATTATGAAGCTCCTCATCTTGCAGTTTTCTCCAACCTCCTGTCACTTCATCTCTCTTTGGTCCAAATATTCTCCTCAACTCCCTGTTCCCAAACACCCTCAGTCTATGTTCCTCCCTTAAAATCAGAAACGAAGTTTGACACTGATATAGAGCCACTTGCTCTCGTTGGTTCCTCGTTCGTGTATTTTTCTACCCTGAAGATGGAAGCGGTACATTACTCCGAATCGTCGGTTCACACAAGATCTACATGGCGACAAATCCCAGAAGACGGCATTCTTAATATTCACCGCTGTGAAAACCTCAAATCTTAAATATAGATGAAATTTCCTCTGTTCTCTTTTTGAGTCAATAAAAATTTGTTTGCTTCGTAATAAGGTTACTGCAGTTAATGTAAACTAAGTGTTTCAAAGCAAATTTGGTTCTGAGTTACTTTCCTTCAACAATTCTTTTCTAGTAGTGCTCTCTTCTCTTAGCAATGAAATAGTTCTGCTAAGCACAACCCAACACATTCACACGCGAAGGATTTCTTCTCCAAATTTCTTTTATTGAAAGAATAGCTATTTATTGTTTATGACATATTTAACGACGCTGTCACTTATGTCAGACTACCCAGCAACAAATTATCGGATGACTTAACGAGTAATTAGTTTAAAAAATGAGAAATTAATAAGTAGTGCTCCTACCTGGGATGTTACCCTGAAAATTTCGTACTTTAATTAAAAATATTCACGAAAGCCTGAGTCAGGATATTTGGCGTTCCGGTCGAGATTCGAACCGGTCACCTTTCGAGTACAAGTCAAAACGCTACAGCTTCAACTATTTTCCGTGACTGAATGAACATGGCAGTGGAAACTCGTGAGCTGAACCCTAAAATATAATGGAGAAGATCTGTCCTCTGTTTAGTGCAGTAGGGTCATTACGACTGAAGAAGTTGAGAGTTGCGATAATAAATTTTTGTTGTCTATTCTAAGGTTCTTCCGCGACAAAATCGCAAAAGAAAGGAGGATAATTTAGCTCTTGGCGACATTCGAATCGAGACTTCCCGGATGTAAAGCGCAGCTAACTACGGCATCGTAACATGCAGGTCTCAAATTCCATGACAGCATTATCAGAGGCCTACTCGTAACACCGTGAAACCCAAGATAACGAGCTTTGTAACTGATCATTACCTATCGCCTGACACTAATTTTTCCCATTCTGTGGCGCTATAGCGCTTTGAATCTTGGCCACTTTTTCGATTTCTTAATCATATACGTAGTCAGTAGGACTCACTGAACGGGGGATCAGCCAGTCGAAAGGTCCCTACCTACACATAGAACAACACAAATACAGAATAATCGCACACAGACATCTGTGCTTCGAGTGGGATTCGAACAAACGACCACAGTGTTCAAGCGAGCGAAGACGGTTTATGCCTTAGACCGCGCGGCCACTGGATCGGCCCTGAAATTAATTAGCCTGACTTGAAATCTTCTCTTTAAGTTAGGGAAAGAATTTCGAACGGTTGATGATAATTTTCTGAACACTTTTTTTAGCATTCTAAAAGCTAAAGTGTGTAACTGTAAATGGATCTGGGGATAAATTTCGAAAAGTATGAAGCAAATATCTGTTAGGTTTAAAGTTTTATTGTTAATTTTATTTCCTTCCTTACTTACTAGCTTTATGGGGGCACGATACATCTGAGAAAGTCTCTCAGCTGCTCAATAAATTAGGCCGCGCCGTAGCTCAAGCGGTTAGTCGCTGGCTACCCATCGCTGCGGCCCGGGTTCGATCCCGGGTCTTGTCAAGTGGGATTTGTGGTGGACAAAGTGGCGCTGGGGCAGGTTTTCTCCGAGTACTTCGGTTTCCCCTTCCAATCTTCATGCCACCGATTGCTCCACAATCACCTTCGCCTATCGTCTGGGGCTGGTACAATAGGCCAGAAGTGGCCGCAGTACAAGGGACTTAGTGCCACACCACTAGCAATAAAAGAAAAATTACTCAATAAATTCCCGCCTTTTATGGAACCGTGTTCACAAGAGCGAGCCACCGGTCGCTGTTTTCAGCCAGTTGAATTAAGTCTATAAACTTGCATCTTATTTATTTAACATTAATTTCAGTACTACACTCCGACCTACGTACGAATCTGCCAAACAATATTTCCCTTCCAGATTTCGCGATCGGAACTCTAAATGTATTTCTCTTCTCTCTGTCATCTGCTTCTTCTGACGTGTCTACGTTCATATCATATCGCATTTTCACAACAGGATGTCTCACCATAATTCTGTAACCAGGAAATACGAAATATAAGGAAGATTCGAGATGCCCTCGCGTTGATCGCTTCTGAAGCGCAGCTGGTAATGTCCACGGTTTGAAATATAATGCACTCAAATCCAGCACAGTCCGAACGCCATCCATTAACGTCTTGTTGTAACAGAAACTGAACTTACATGCATGGGAGTTTGGACTCCTCACAAAAGCTGTCTAATGCACTGTGTTTTATCGACGTAGAAAAGGGGGGATCCATGAAGGGGGTTTCTCGTGGGAAAGTTTCAGTCCTCATCTTTAGGCAACCATAATCCGACATAGGCGCCGAAGTTAACTCCGACGATTATCGTATTATAATTTACAAGTGCAAAGACGACAAAAATTGGTAGGAAAACATGCGTCTTCGACATATTGAAACTAAATATTATAATTCCAACAAGTTTATCTATCTATGGCTCTACAGCCCTTTTGTTGGACATTGGCCGCTTTTTCAGTTTCTTGATCCTATACACAGTAGGTAGGATTTCTTGGAAGGGGGGATCAGCCCATTGAAAGGCCGTTACCTACACACAGAACAGCAAAAACATGGAATAAATGTACATAGACAACTATTCCTCAAGTTGGATTCGAACACACGACCCCAATGTTCGAGTGGGTGAAGAGAGGTCATGCCTTAGACCGCGCCGCAACTGTGCTCAACATCCAAGTACCTTAATTAATTTAACTAGATCTGACAGATCATACTGAATTATCAGAACCTCTACCTTATGTCAACTATTTCAGCATAACTGTCAGCGGTGTCAGGTTGAGGTGTGCAAATGGAAACGGGGGAAATATCCGGTACCCAGATACGGAATGAGAACAGTGTAAAAGTCCTAATCAGAGAAAGTAAGAAAGATGCTAGGATAGAGTTAGAATGGGTCATAACCAGGGCCCGGATTTTGATGACATGTCATCTTATTTTTTCTTGTATCCCATGCGATGCTCTTAAATATATAAATCTCGGATATGAGCTGCTGGTTACAGAAATGTAAATTTTATAGGTAATTTTTTGTTATTTTTTGACATTTTTAGGTTTAAGGTCATTTTTTCATTTTGGGGGTATTTTTTTGGACTTTTAAGCGTATTTCTTGTCATTTCAAAATCTTTTAGGGAATTCTTCTTGATATGATTTCTGAAATGTGAATAACATGGAAACGAAGTGTTCTTTCTTTTCGCCTTTCGGTCATTTTATAGGTCATTTTTTTAATATTTTCAGGTCATCAAAATCCGGGCCCTGCATATTACATTTTTGGGTCATATTTTAGGTCATTTTTCTGGATTGTTTCGGTCATTTATAGGTCATTTTTTAAATATTTTCAGGTCATCAAAATCCGGGCCCTGGTCATAACGAAGTACATTGGCATGACATAATAAAGACCAACATGTATTACAGAAGTCAGCACACCAGAAGTACAAATGAATTTAGACGCAAAATAAAAATGGCGATGTGCAAAACAAATTTAGCAATGACCACAATGACTGGAAACATACTGGCAACAAGGAGTATGAAACAATAATGGTACTTCAGGATAAAATAAAAGTAATGTATAAAATACAACAGCCGGTCACGGTAGCTGAGCGGTCTAAGGCATGTACTGTCTTCGCTCGCTTGGAAACCGGGATCGTGCGTTCGAATCCCACTCAGGGCATGGATGTTTAGTTTGTGTGTGTGCGTTCTTCTATGTTTGTGTACAGGTAGAGGCCTTGCGACGAGCTGTTCACCCGCCCAAGGAGTCCTACCGAATGTGTAAGATCTAGAAAAACCGAAGTGAACGGAGAAGTTCATGGAGGTAGGCCTAGGCGCACTGGGGCTGTAGTGCCAAGGAAAAATAAAATAAAATACAACAGATGAAATGCGAATAGATATACAACGACAACAATGTATAAACATACTGTCACGAATTTACGGTCGAAACCACTTTCTGACACCACAATTTCACGTATTAGGAACTGTCGTGACTAGTGATAATGGGTTCCAAACTTGATGATTGGGTTTACTGACACTTATTTTAAATTAGAGTCCATTATTATTAAGGCTCACAATCAATCTTGACCGCCGAGGTTTCTCTTCGTTCTGCTTCTAGTTCTACGACGGGCTGCGGAAAGTCAAAGTCAAATTTTCTTTTTATTGCTAGAGGGGTGGGACTAAGTCCCTTGTACTGCGGCCACTTCTGGCCTATTGTACCAGCCCCGGATGATAGGTGAGGGTGATTGTGGAGCAATTGGTGGAATGAAGATTGGCAGGGGAAACCGAAGTACTCGGAGAAAACCCGCCCCAGCGCCACTTTGTCCACCACAAATCCCACTTGACTACACCCGAGATCGAACCCGAGCCGACGCTGTGGGAAGCCAGCGACCAACTGCTTGAGCTATGGCGGGGCCAAAGTCAAAGCTACTTTGAGACTGACGGTTTACCGCCAATCAGCTCGTCTTGGAATCAGACCTGTTGAGACCCATGACCAGAGATCTTTTCAACTGAACTGTTGCGGTAATGGGCCTCATGTAACATCCTCTCTGATTAGAGGATGGGTCTGTTTACAGCTGCAGTTCGTCCTTGCCAGTACGGTCATTCTCAGGTCCAAGTCCTGCGGGACTCATGACTATAATTTACTGCTTCATATTCGAGACTTCCCCAGTCTGAAGGGATGGTTCCGGTGTTTATATCTCCTAGGAATGGAGTAGCCCGGTCATAATTCAAATGACCTTCGTTATTTTTGCCTCTATTAACTACTGACATCACATTCGGTCACATCACTGGCGGCGTCAGTAGCTAGACTATACGAGTATACTACTGAATGGCAGGATGATAGATGAGCTGGAAAGGATTTGAAAGGAAATGGTGGCGGGGTGATCAATGTACCACCCCGCAATATTCCTCGAGGGACCAAGGAAATTCACAGATAAGCGTCCCTCCCGAGAATCAAACCGAACACCTGAGTGCGGGTCAAAAACCTGACCACAATACCAAACTGTTCGGTTTATTATATCTACAAGGTAATTTGTTTACGTGTAACAAAATAATACAGGTGTGTAACAAAGTATTTGAAGTCACAAATACAAAACTCCGTGGCTTCAGTCCTTAAGCGAACTATACCGACCGAGCAATCACCGCTTGTCGGCGAAATCAGTGCCAAATTTAGCGAATAGATGGTGTCGCGTGGTCAGCGCAATGAATCCCCATGGCGTTAATTTTGGTTTTTGTAGACCGGAGCCGCTACTTTTCCATTCAAGTAGCTCCTCAATTATCCTCAAGAGGCTGAGTGGACCCCGTTACGGGTCAACCACTTCTCAGAAATCTGGTAGCGCCGGGAATCTGCATCTGTAGCCAGGAACTTTGACCACTAGACCATAGAGACTGCCAAGTCACTATGTATTAAAATAGTCGTAATACTTACTTCGAAGTATTTAGGATGTTTAAATCACAACCGGTGGCTTAGTACATGGAAATTCACCACGTCACTTTGTATGTTCATCGTTCATGTTCCTGTTCGTTTGTTACCTTCATTCAGCGTGACACTGATGCAATATCATTGCTCTTAATGTGAATACAAACAACAACGTTTATGCATAACTGAAATACCTAGTGACACGCTGAAATACACGAAGGGCGATAGATATAAATCTGCCTATGTGGTTTACAATTTTAAACAGTTTTAAAAAGAACTATTATAAACATATTTATATAGATTGCCAAGTGTAGGAGGTATGAGTGACTTATAAGACAGGTTCTGGATTGTATGATTGGATTTATGGGCACCTACACACCACTCTAAACTACACTATTACTGATCTACATACTTTCCAGCTCACCGTTACACACTCACTAGAGTTCTCAGCCTTCACTGGTCATATCCAGGCAACGGATTTATAACAGTCTCACTGTCATTTCAAATAATACATGAAGTCTTCTTTTCACAGCCTAATTCCTTTATTGCCATTATTCTGCAACGGCCAATTCCGAAGATTCGACTCAGCTCAATTCCTCTGCTCCCAAGCTCATACCTCGGCAGGCTGGCGTCCCGAAACTCGACTCAAATCTCTATTGCCGCTGCTTCTTCCAGTTTCAGAATTATTTCTTGTAACCATTTTGCAAGGACCGTGCAGAAAACTCAGCTCCTCTATTATTGAGAAGGCATGTTTAACGGAAGTTATTCTATTGTTGTAAGATTTGAGAGTTTCACGGCGGTGACTATGAAGAAAACCGTCTTGTGGGATGTGACGCAGTGTAGAAATTGTGTTAACCGACATTTCGGAGGAACGTATCGCCTCCATCTTCAGGGTAGAAGACAATAAACCCGCAAGCGAACCAGCAGAGCAGGCGCAACAGACTGTTGCACTGTAGATGAAGAATATTAAAATTGAGAGATAGGATGGGATAGTATGGATTGGATTGATCTGGCTCAAGATAGGGACAAATAGAGGGCTCTTGTGAACATGGTAATGAGCCTTCGGGTTCCATAATATGCTGGGAAGTTCCCGAGTAGCTGCACAACTGGCGGCTTCTCAAGAAGGGCTCACTTCCGTGAGTGCGTGCGTGAGTGAGTGATTGATTCCTCTGTTCTATATCCGAGTTACGTGCGAAACTTGCCGCAACATCGGCCATTTAACTACCCCAACAATCCTTGGAACACAGTATATATTACGTCATTTCCCTCAATAAAGGAACGGCTGGGCTGTCCTGCGGTTCCGTAAAAGAGGCTTACAAAGTCTGGAGTTGAATATCCTCAAAATTTCCATTTTGCAGCAGCAACACAACTCGAAGTGTAAGATGACAAAAACCTCGTTCTCACCAATGACACTCTGGAAGGAACGTGTGTCACTGTGGACGATACTGAACTTCCTATCGGTTTCCTTTAGAATGGCAGGTCGTAAAGGTTTTAATGAAGGTAATAGGATGACGTCACCTAAACATAGCACTTCATCGGTCGCACGTTAGTGTCTGTTTGTGGTTTCCTAACAACGCTTCCTTCAACTGTTTGTGATGCCAAATTTGGGAGTTGATTATTCCCAGAGGTGGTACCCTAATTTTTTCACTTTTATGAATTGTGTACCATAAATAGAAAAACTAAATATTAATTTCTATAAAGCTACGAAATAGATAAATCTATCCGTTACACAGCCCTTGAAGGTCCACAGGATTGTGAGACGTCGAGGCTCCCACATCTTCTAGACTATCAGCTCACAGACGGCGGTGAGGTTGCCAGCCTTGCACGACCCGGCCGCCCTTTACCCCCCCCCCCC
>NW_019727088.1:102834-132510 GCF_002891405.2 Cryptotermes secundus
GGAAGATTCCTAGTACTCATTTCTGCTAGAGGCTGAGTCGAACCCAGGGCCATAGTGCGGCCGGAAGGATTAGGTCAATTAAAAAAACCTAATGACCTCATCGGGATTCGATCCTGCAACCTTCCAGCTAGTAACATAGTGCCTCAACCAACTACGCTGCCGCATGTCCCTAAAACTATGAAGATAAGTAAAAATTTAAAAAAGCGTTCACAATTGAAATTTTTTCACATAATTATCACATAGTAGTGAGATGTGCAGTAGCTCACAAAATTAGGATCCTTCTATTTCTGTATAACTGCCCGACGTGGAAACAAATTTCCTCCAATAGTCCACAAGTGCCCTACTTTCATCATAACAAATTGCTTTCAGTTAGAACTTCATCCATTCTGGAAACGCCTCTATAACGTTTACAAGCTCCTTCCACGTGCAGTTCAATAAATGCTGATTTGCTTTGTAAAAGGCCAAAGTTAGCATTATCTATCAAGAACAGAACGAACGTATTCCGTGTAGTATATTTTCACTATATTGTAATATACACTATGAAACTTAGACGTGTCTGGGCTGCAAGAGGTGAAATATAGATAATATAGACGAAATTCTCTTCAGCTCTTTATCAGCACCGAAATAACGTCGTTTAAATGACTGTCCATTTATATGTATATTACACCTGAGTATAAAACAATATTAACTTCCTAAAAGACTGTATCGATTGATGGTAGTGAAAACTATAGAGTGTGTTCCAGTGTTCACTGGAAGTGAGGACTGCATGGCGTGTTCCAGTGTTCACTGTAAACCATGGACTGATTACTTGTCAGTATCCAAATCAATTCGAAATGTGAGAATCGCATGCAGCAGTGTTAGCATTCAAACTTTCACAACAAACAGAAGAGAGTTATTGAGAGGTCGCTTATAGGAAATGATGTAATAGACTTGGAGGTGGGAATTATTCTCTTTTTTTTCTCCTCCTCCTCCTCCTCTCGCTCCCACTTCGGAGTATAGGGCTGATCTCTCAGTTACTCGATAATTTTACAGACAGTAAAATTCCTTGGACAGGTGATCAGCTTGTCGCAAGGCCTCTACGTAAACATAGGACAACATAAACACAGAATAAACACATACACACACCAAACACCCATGCTTTATGTGGGATTCAAACCCACGATCCCGGCTTCCGAGCGAGCGAATGCAGTATATGCCTTAAACCGCTCGGCTACCTAGCAAATACTCGTACTTAGCTAAGGGCCGCTCCATAGAGCAAGCGGTTAGTCCCTGGTTTCCTACCGCGGCGGCCCGGGTTCGATCCCGGATCTGCTCAAGTGGGATCTGTGGTGGACAAAGTGACGCTAGGGCAGGTTTACTCCGAGTACTTCGGTTTCCCCTGCCAATCTTCATTCCACCAATTGCTCCACAATCACCCTCGCCTATCATCTGGGGCTAGTACATTAGGCCAGAAGTGGCCGCAGTACAAGGGACTTAGTCCCACCCCACTTGCATTAAAAAAATACTTAGCTAGCCCAACAAGTTAGCTAACTAACCAAGCAGTCTAGATTCTGACCTTCTGACCTAAGATATGTTGCAGTCTGGTAGATGGTTACAACTGTGTTAAGAAAATTACTTCTTCGCTCCTCTTGAGGATATATGGAAGATAAAGGCAATGCTTTCAATCTGAAACACAGATAACCGCCTGCTAGCCTACAGGTGTCATAACCCACATTCTAAATCACAAAAGCGCTGAGAACCTCAGATTTCACATAATAAACAGTGGGGTGAGGTTTAGTCAATTCGGTACTGTGGCCACTGCTGGCCTATTGTACCAGCCCCACATGATAGATGATAGTGACTGTGGAGCAACTAATGGAATGAAGATTGGCAGCGGAAACCGAAGTATTCGGAGAAAACCTGCACAAGCGCCCCTTTGTCCAGCACATATCCCACATGACCTGATCTGGGCTCGAACCCGGGCCGTTACGGTGGGAATTAAAATATCGCAAATAATAATTTATAAATGTGGGTGTACCTAACAATTTGTTTTCTACATTATGCATGTGAACACTGAAAATTGTCATAACGACTTCAATATTTCGCAATTAAAGAAAACCATAACTTTTCTCATTAATATGCTGGATATGATTCCTCCAACGACTTGTTAAGCAAGCGGTAGGCAGTGCGGGAGCAACAAGGGTGACAACTCAAGTTCGCGATTGGAATTTCTTGTCTTTTCAATGCCGACATCACTTACGTTTTAACGGCTGTATTAAAAGGAAAAGATTCGACAGAGAACACGAAGAGCTACTACCGTTTATTTAGTACCCTCTAGGCATCAGGGTGCCAGGATCGCTGTTCTGGATCAGATAAATATGCAATATTTTACATTGTCACGTGTAGGGTGGTACGCGCGATGAAAATGACGGGCTATAGTTCGGGTGATTGGATTTATTACCACCTTGGTTACAACCTCTCTTGATCGCATTTAAATGCAGCTCTACTGCTGATTTCCACAATTTACATTTCACCGTCGCACACGCACTAAAATCCTCCGTCTTCACTAGTCGTCTCCTGGTAACGGATTTAAAACAATCTTCTAATCACACTTTAAGTCTTCACAGGTAGAATACTTAGTCTTCTTCTACGACGAAATTTCCGTGGCTATCTTCCACCGAGAACTCAGAACCGACTGCATTCACGTCTCTGATAAGCACTCTGAAATCTGCACTAGTCTCTTAGTTTAGTCTAAGTTATAACAGATACACGTTATGGAGCCTCCGCACGGGCCACGCAACAGAAAACACGGCCTCTACTGTTGCGTACCGCCGACCGCACAGAAAACATAAATCATTGGCGCGATGACTGTTGCCTAAGAACGAGTTATAAACGTTCGTCCTATTGCAACGTGTTTACAGTTTCATTGCAAAGTAATTGAAAAACTTTGTCTATTGTTAGCCAAGAATTTGTCTTCGCGGGAACGTGTTTACCTAGCTGTTCCCTTGCAACGCATATACTTGTTACAATACAGTCATCTGTGAATGATTTTTTTAAAAATAAAGCAGATATTTTCAATCAGATACAATGACCACAAATATGACTATTGATTTCATTAGTTATTTACATATCAGAATATTAAAACAAGTGCTCTTTCTGGATTTATTTTTGTAGGTTTCAGACTCTCAAGGGCATTAGCGGGACGCTGGGTGAACGGACTGTGACAAGATATTGATACATGAAACTACAAGGCCAATTATAAAATAAAATAAAAAAGTTTTTGGATGTAGCTCAAGTAAAAACGTAAAGCTATCCCATAACAGACCATGGAGTTGTGAGACGTCGAGGTTCCCACATTTTCTAGAAAATCAGCTCGCAGATTGCAATGAGGTTGTCAGGCTTCCGTGCCGGCCGGCAGCCCTTTAGCCGCAGGAAAATTCCTTGTACTCATTTCTTTTAGAGGCTGAGTCGACTCCAGGGCCATAGTGCGGTTGGAAATATTTGATCAATTGGAAAAAAAAATCAATGACCTCACTGGGAATCGAACCCGTGACCTCCTGGCTTGTAGCATAGTGCCTCGACCTACTGCGCTCCCGCGTGGCTCTGTAGCTCAAGTAGTGTTCTCAAAAAAGAAAACATTATACTTATTTCTGATAAAATTTAACGACTTAATAATTAAATATTATGTAAATACCTTTAAAAAGTATTAATTTATATTAAAACTTGGATATAGAAGGGAAGACAAAAATAAACCGAAATTTTACTTTGTTTGAAAAAAAATGTTGAGAGAACTTAATTCAGTGTGGATTTAAAAAATACAACCCCCCCCCCTATCTTATTTCGCTTATATGAATAATGGTGGTAATTCATTATTCAGTATGTCCCTGTGTTGGTCTGAACGTAACACATTCCTTTCACAAGATTAAAAAACTGCCGGAGTTGCACAGAACGAATTTCTGCACCCTGACAGACGCTAAAACTCGTTCTGCGCAACTGCCAGAAAATCACTGCGAAAGAAACGTGTAAATATGAACTTGAGAGTCCCTTAAATCTATAAAATCTGCAAAGATGTTAAGTGGATAAAAACAAAACTTGATACATCTCAACACATTAGTCCCAAAGCCCCGGAATTATTAAAATCTCCGCTGTTAGTAGAGTTAGTTAGTTACAACACGCTAGTGCCTTCAGTGTTTCACTGTTGATATGATAAAAGGTCAATAATACTCTATTTCGTATGAATATACGGGGGGAAATTATAGTTGTGTACTTACGGCCATAATTCAAAGTGAATGTAGGCTATATTTTTGCATGACACGGTTCAATCCACCAGTGTTAAAATATTTGTTTTCTGCTATATTTCACTACGGCTTTTAGCAGGTGTGGGTTGCAGGGCTTGATCAGTGTAATATTGTTGTAATTATCAATTAGCAACGTAACCTCACAGCTGCGCGTATTAGCAGTATACCACTGCAGTCACCATGGTAACGAATGCGGTAACCACATTCGTGACTGAGGCATAGGTTTTACAGATATGGAGGTATTTCAGAAATATTCTAATTTCGCTATTGTAGTTTTCGGAAAACCTCTTTACGATATGGCGTATGGAAGAGTACCAAATAAAAGGTGGATGAAGAATAAGTTCAAATTATGTAAAAACAAAAGAGTGAAGAAAGTCAATACTCGTTTACCTCAAAAGTGACACAAGCAGCAATGATAAAACATGGCGGATGTAACCGATATGAAATTGAAGGGGTTCTAATGATGTACAACATTTGGGATTACTGGATTTTCGGATTTTGTCCATCGTTCGTAATTCTATAGGAAAAAAATCGTTTCCTAAAACGGGGGGGGGCACGCGATAGCGTAGTTGGCTCAGGCATTATGCTACAAGCCGGAAGGTCGGAAGGTCGGAAGGTGCTTCTGCTGCTAATGCTGCTTGTAAATCTACAGATATTTTTAGAGGCTTACGTTTAAATTTGTATGAACTTAATTTATTCAGCTTTTTACTTATTTGCTTGTGTCTTTGTCTGCGCGTTTGATCTTCCTCTTGTCCTTCTGTATTCATGGTGACTGTTATTGGCTTCTCGCTATCGAGTGCAGCACGTAAATATAGAATTGAAATTAACTGAAATATATAGTTGCATTATCATCCTTATTTCCACGACGATCATAATATTTAAAATAACTTATAATATTAGTAACGTCACGTATTTATGGCTGCGTGACCACTAGTAACGGGGTATGGACTGGATTGATTAACACCTTTTATACAATCTCTCTTAATCACAATCAATTATAAGAACTCAAAATAAATTACTGCCAAAGACTCGCTCCATTCTGGAGCGAAATTATATTATTATTATTATTATTATTATTAATTAAATATTTATGTTTCTTTTTCACTTCTTAATTACACTTAGTTTTATGATAATGAAATTATTATTATTGTTATTATTATCATTTATTTGCTTGTTTGTTTACTTTTCTTCATTATTGTGTTTTCCCAAGAAATGGCCTGTAATTTATTTTTGACTTATAATGTGTTTGTCTAATGTTTGTATAATGTTACACGTAATTACTTTCATCTACACTGTGCTAAGTCTGTAATTGGCCTTGCGGCTGTTGACTTGGCACATAAATAATAAAGAATTGAATTCAATTATTATTATTATTATTATTATTATTGCCTTTTGGCTGTTGAGTAAGCATGTAAATAAATAAAAGGTGAACCAAACTGAATCATGACGGACAAACAACTATTTTCTTTCTGATTTCAGTAATGTTTTCGACACTGCTCCTCGCTCTCTGCTTCTTAGCAATTTTGGACTTCCGTCAAGTGAATGTTACCTCGTTCAATATGTACTTGACCAACTGGCTCACCTCCTTCATATTACTTGCACTTTTTCTTCTTCTTGCACTATGAAGTTTCGTGTTCCACTAACATCTATTCAAAGATCCTTGATTTCTTAATATTTTCATTGATAATATTTCTATAATAATTTCATCTATCTCTACTCTGTGGATACTCTGAAGTTGTATTGCAGTATTAAGAACCTCAGCAGTGAACAGTGCTTGAATAATGGTATGAAATTTAATATTATCAGTAGAACTACGATTATATTTTTAACTATCAGAACTAACAGTATTAATTTCAATTACTAATTGAATAGCAATCTAGTAGTAGCTCCTTCTCGGGATGTTGAAAACATTGGAATATTTTGGATTGTAAGCTTTACTTTTGGAGCCATGTTAATTACATTTTTAGGTTTAGAAATATTCTGTTAATTTATTACATTATACTTTCATTTTCCACTACTGATACTTTTATTATTTTGTACACAGCCCCAGTCCAGTTTCAACTTTAATACACTTCTGCCGATTGCATTGGCTGATTCATATAAATTCGAAACAATTCCTAGAGAATATGCGGCCTTGTATTATAACAGACTTATGATTTGTAATTTTAATAATAAATATGATGATATATTAGGTTGAATCTTTCAGCGCTTCGGTCTAGGCTGTTACAGCTCGAGGTTCTGTTTATCGCCAATATTTTTAAAAACAAATTCTGTTGCTAATTCAGCTTTGATGATGTTCCTTTAAGTGTACCTACTGTTTTTTTTAATTCGCTTAGTGGGGGGGTGGAGTCCAACTGGGTCCACTTGGCACGGCGGCCACTGATTGGTCTATTGTGCCTGCCCCGAGTAATTATGATGGAGAATTTGGTTGAATGAAGATTGGCAGGGGAAACCGAAGTACTCGGAGAAAACCCGCCCCAGCGCCACTTTGTCCACCACAAATCCCACTTGTCAAGACCCGGGATCGAACCCGGGCCGCCACGGTAGGAAGCCAGCGACTAACCGCTTGAGCTATGGCGCGGCGTGCCTACTAGGTCAATCAAAGGCACTTCCAGCGCAGTTATATACATTCATACACGCTTCAGCAACAAGGTTTTCGTTCGTAAGATTATGTTATTTGGATTATTCACCAACCTGACAAAGTTAGTCCCTCAGTCAGTTGCGGCTAATGTACTATGCAGATAGTATATCGGTGTATCTGATGGAAAAATTAGTTTCGTTTACTGATATTATTAAATTTATTAATAATATATATTTTGTAACTCATAAAGTATGTTTGTCCTGACTCTTAGCCTTGTTTATGTCAATTTCTAATTGTACGTTTTCCTGTCTTTTCTGTCGTGCTCTGTTTATTTTAATATGTATCTGTAGTTTCTATCTGCAGTGCTTGCCTCTGATCGGCTTTTTGCCAGCTGTAATTATCATAATTCATTTCGTTATTTCTGTTATTATTATTATTATTATTATTATATCATTTGCATGTTCAGTAAAGCAAAATGAATTACGTAATTTTCCTCTGAAAATCTATACTATTCAATTCTTAATTAAATATTAATGTTTCATTCCTCTATTCGTAATAGCACTTAGTTTCATGATAATGAAATTATTATTACTGTTATAATTATCACTTATTTGTTTGTTTACTTTTACTTTTATACATGATTATTTCTTCCAATTACTTAACTGTAATTTGTATTTGACTTTTAATAAGTTTGTATGTAATGTAATTCAGTCATCTACACTGTGCTGAGTCTGTAATTGGCCTTGCGGCTGTTGACTCGGCACATTAATAATAAAGCATTGAATTGAATTGAATTGAATTTCTTTCCCCTCGTGTAAAGCGGCAGGGCCGTTAAGTTGAATACTCACCTCTACCTAGTGCCGGGGGGTAAGAATGGCGGAGCTATACCTAAAATCCCCCATACGTCTTCATGACGTGGTGCACAGAGACAATTATTATTATGTTATTGTTATTGCACATTAAAGTAAACTTTTCTGTGCCACTTAATAGCCCATTCCAGAGCTTATGGACAATAAACCAATGAGGCTACGCATGTATGTCCAGTGTTGCCTTGCCCCTCGGTGCGGAATCCTTGCATGTTCGCAATACAACCCCCTCCATATAAATGTAGCGGATTGGAGGGCGGCAGCATAAATCAGACACAGGGTGCCTCAAAATATATATAACATTTCCAGTTTATTTGTCGGAAATACATAACCCGTGCAGAAAAACTAATTACGATTAATGGTATGTAGAAAAAACATGGACATTTTGTAATTTCAATTTTAATTCGATTCAAAGATGTGCAGACGAAATGTTTTTCTACAAAGCGACGTGGGAAAAATTGCTTCTTTCTGCAATAATACTGCACTTAAGTTCTTGGCCAGAAAGTATAATATGACAATACTAAAAAGGACCTTAAGGAAATAGATTTTTACTGCAATAAAGTTATTGACATATTAATTTTTAGTGATTATATTGTAATATTCAACTTAAGTACTCAGAAAGTTGGTAAATTAAATACGTGGTTAGATAGCCGGTTGATTGGTCAGTTAATAAGACGTCGATTCGGTTGGTGAATCAATCAGTTATTCACTACCACGAGGAAAAGAACTTAAATGTGTTTCTACAAAATTTCTTTGCAACTGTAGTTTTGTGTTCACTGAGAGATCTGTGGTACAACTGGGCGTAACTTTGTTACTTTTGCTTCTCATGAGAGGAGCAGATGTCTGTCAGTTGACGAAAATTCAAAACACAAACAACTGACAATCTTACTTACTTATATGCAATTTACTTCACAAGGAGCCGGTCACAGTGGCCGCGCGGTCCAAGGCATAAAATGTCTTCGCCTCTCGAACACTCGGGTCGTGCGTTCGAATCACACTCAATGCATGAATGTTTGTTTATTCTCTACGTGTATATAGGTAGCGATCTTGCGTCGGGCTTATCTCCCGTCCAAGGAGCCCTATCTACTGTCTCAAATTAAGAAACTAGTGTGAAACGAAGCTTTTCACGGATGTCCTATACCACAAGTGGGAGCAACAGGAAGAGGAGGAGGAGGAGGAGGAGAAGGAGAAGAAGAAGAAGAAGAAGAAGAAGAAGAAGAAGAAGAAAAAAAGAAGAATTGAGAAGGCTGTCAGTGACCTAGGCTATGTAGCGTCGAATTATGGGATAGCTGATAATTGATTGAAAATAAATATGCAAGGATAGAGGGGGTCGTAGGCCCTGTTTGAAGTGGTAACTCGGTAATTGCCTGGCGAGACTAACGAAATCAAAGCAGATGTGACTAACGAAATCAAAGCAGAGGTAACTAACTTTCGAAATATCCTGTGGTTGACCCAGTGATAATATCGGGCCCTGGCGTGACAACAGTATGACACAGGGGGGCTGGAACGGATTAAAAACTCTGGAGGCAATGAATTCTGTTTTTCGCTTTTTAGGGTCAAAACACGTAACATTTGCATTTGCTTAAGCTACATGTTCATACTGTGGCGTATTTTTTCCATGCAAGAACTGCTGAGCCACAGAAACAACCGTTGCTACCTAATACACGCACGCAACAATAGAACAACGGGGTTATGCAACTCGTTTCTAGGCAACGGTTAGGTAAACACGTTCCAACGCGTAACGATGGAAACTGTGTCTCAGTGGACGAATGTTGCTAGGCAGCAGTCAGCGCGCCAGTGAACCAGCTGAGTAGTGATCACGTGACTTCGGTCTTCTGTATGGTGTGTGCCACGCAACGGTAGAACTGTTTCCTGTATGGTCCGTGCTGAGGCCATATAACCAGATTCCCAGAACAACTAGGAGCATACCCGCGTGGAGACGTGGTCGAATACCTCCACCGTGACCCTGCTAGTCGTAGGAGGCGACGAAAAGGGAAGTCTCAAATCTGAGACGGTAAAATATGGTCGCGAACCAAGGGACTTGGACGCGAGAAAGACTGTGCTGGCAAGGGCCAGCAGCATTTAAAAGAGACAGACCCGTCCTCTCGTCAGAGAGGGCGCCCTACAAAACAAGACCGTAACTGTCAAAAATTGATAAATATCTTGTCATGAAAACCCGTCCTACAAGTCAACCTTACACGTGACAATATAACTGAAAATCACATGCTTTCTGAAAATTAAACTTTACAGTATTGAACCTAATAACTTACATTCCGTTGATAGGTTGGTAAAGAGTGGTTGTGCATTTTGGAATAAAAACGCGTGGTTTTGTAAGTGTTCATGTTAACAGCGTATCCAGGTGCACACAGAAGGCTTAAATGTTGTTATGAAATCTGCTATCAGATGCCACACAGATATAAATGGAACCCACAGCATGTGCCTCGTGATCATGCGAAATAAAGAAATGAGCAGTTTTAAAGCAGCATTTGTGTCTAGCGTTCAGCAAAGTATACTGGAGTGCTACCTTAATTTCCCTTCCAAGTGGCTCAAACTAGGATTGGCAAGAAGCCAGTTCTTCCACCTCGGACTGAAGCAGACCTCGCAGAAGTCTGCCTAACTGTGAAGGAACGATTCATTGAACACTCACAGAAATACTTTCGTCACGTGGCTCACCAACTAGCTGTAAGCAACAGAACAACATATACCATTTCAAAAAACTGCGAATTAGACCAGAAAAAGTGAATCAGGAACCTCCTGAGAAGGGACTCGTAGGTAGTCCCCAAACATACTACAGCCCCAGTGGGCCTAGGCCTACCTCCATGAACTTCTCCGTTCACTTCGGTTTTTGGAGATCTTAGACATTCGGTAGGACTCTTTGGGCGGGTGATCAGCTCGTCGCAAGGCCTCTACCTGTACACAAACACAGAAAAAACGCACACACACAAACTAGACATCCATGCCCTGAGTGGGATTCGAACCCACGATCTCGGTTTCCAAGCGAGCGAAGACAGTACATGCCTTAGACCGCTCGGTTACCGTGACCGGCTCCTTAGGAGAAATACGAAACAGAAATTAATGCACTGCTTACCCTCTGGCCTCATTTATGCTTACCAATCGTCTGGCTGCATATATACGCAAACATTCACAGACCGGGTTCACCACTTCTTCTCCAATGTCAAAACCCACAGCAGAAGACCGTATAGTTCTTGCGTGGATGGATACAAAAATCAGCATTGATCGTATCCTGGCAACGGATTTGACAACAGCCTCACTGTCACTCCAAGTCACTAATTCCCTCCTTGCCATTATTCTGCAACGGCCAATTCCGAAGATGCCACTGAATTAAATTACTCTACTCCTAAGCTCATATACCGGAAGGCTGGTACCCGAAACTCGACTCTTCTGTTCTGCTGAACATTTCCTTATAGACACTTTGCACGGACCACGCAGGAAACATAGCCTCTATTGTTAAGGAGGTGTGTATACTGATTCGTTATCTAACAATGGAAGTTCTACTGTTGCGCTTTAGCTTACGTGGGAATTTGTTTACCGAGTCGTTGCCTAGGAATGGGTATACACGTCACAATATTAAGTGTAAGAAGTTGAGCAGTGGATTCGCAGAAAGCCTGGGAATGTTGCCACCGTGTACCAAATTCGGCAGAGCTTACATGAAAGCCGCTGCAGCTGATGCTGCCGTCAGTTTCCGCGAAGCCACACTCCTCGCTTGCAATCGAAACGTCTTCAGAGCTCAATAATTCTGTTCTGCACAAACCAAATGACACTTCTTGCGAAAGAAGAGCCCAAACCAGCCCCTTGCCCCTAAACAGAATGTCTCGAACTGGATCTGCCTAGCTCTTCAACGGCCCCCATACATGAACCAGGCACAGAGAACGCGCAAAACGTGTAGCGTTTGCAGTTGCAAGAATCTCCGAGATTCTGAGAAGGGCACCGACTGGGGTGAGGTGACTGACGACAATGATGTTGCAGAGGCTAGTCTCTGATGACATCTCGTGCAGGAAGTGGGCGTCTGCGCGACAACAAAAATAAGTAATCAGTAATCAGTACTAACTTCATGTAAATAAATCAAATCTCCCAAAACTGAGTACAAACGGGTGCCTAATATGAGGAAGGCATTATTTTCGAGTTTAAGCCTATAATTAACATGTAAAAAAACGTAAATCTATTCTTGTAACGGGCCGTAGAGGCCCATAGGATTGTGAGACGTCAAGGCTCCCACATTTTCTTGATAATCGGCTCACAGATGGCGGTGAGGTTGTCAGCCTTACGCGCCGGCCGAACTTTACCCCGCAGGAAGCTGTTAATTATGTTGCTGATTATAATATGTGATTAGGAAACATAATGAATTGACATTCTCCATTACTCTAATAATGTATTGTTTGTTTCATATGTCTGT
Organism: Cryptotermes secundus; assembly: GCF_002891405.2. Classification (NCBI taxonomy): domain Eukaryota; kingdom Metazoa; phylum Arthropoda; class Insecta; order Blattodea; family Kalotermitidae; genus Cryptotermes; species Cryptotermes secundus. Next base: position 114,973 of record NW_019727088.1, read on the forward strand.
AAGCGTTTCACAAAACCATCCCCAAATTATTATATTCCATGACGTGAAATGTTATAGAGGCTATGTTGTAAGTCATACATCATTATTAATCGTTATCATGATCATTATCAATGTCATAACAGTTCTTTTCGAGCCATAACCTTGTTCTGTCAATTTTGTCCAATCCGGTTTTCACTTCTCTGGATTTCGCTTTTTTTCTTAAGATCAAGGTCGTCACCCTTGCACCCAACCTCCAGCCTGAAGTACTAGGTCTCTGTATTTAGATCCCACAATGAAAGGTTGACCCAGTTACACCCCAGGCATCGGGTACCCTTGCGCCGCATTCAACGACTAGCAGGGCTACGGTGGAGGTATTCTAACCCGCCTCCACACAAGGATTTATTTATTACTTTACCGTTATTATTGTTCCTTGCTTCGTGGATAGGTCAAAGCAAGCGAACTTGTTTCAAATTTACATAATCATCCCATCAAACATATGAATATTCAATTTTATTTTAAATGTGGAAGCTACCCACGTCCCAGTGCAACCCAAAATCTGGGGGACATGGGTATTCCTCTTCGTCTGGAACCTGCCTCACTTCGTGTCCAGTTTGGAAGAACCTATTGTGGCTCTTCGGGAACACGCAGGTATATCCTTTGAGGCTTTCTATGATCACAAACTTCCACACTACGATATGGTTGGAACACAACTGGGAGACAATTTACCTTCCGCATGTATAAATTGAGAAGTAATGTACTGTACTGTATCGCAATAAGAACAGAGATAACGTAGTCGGTATAGCGACTGGCTACCGAGGGGTCGGAATTCGAGTCCCAGTAGGGTCGAGAATTCTTTTTTTTCCATGTTGTCCAGACCGACTCTGGGGTCCACCCAGGCTCCTATCCAACGGATATTGAGGCATTTTTGACCTGGGGTAAAGTGTGTAGTGCTTAATCAGTTAAGCACGGGGTCAACTTTGTTCTTTGCCTGTACTCTATCGCGAATCTAAAATATTGACGTCGAGTCCATTACACTGGTCGTGATAACTATGATACTGATTTCCTGTCGAAACCTGCTACAGACAGTATCAGTAGTTGAAGAGGCCGAAACTACGAGGTCGAACAATAAATTTCGCGAACTAGCCACTGTGTGCTTGCTGTAGCAGCAGTGGACAGAAACCTCTGTATGGTGTGATGACGTTGGCATATCAATGTTTCACAGCTATATTGTTGTTGTCGTTGTTGTTGCTGTTGTTGTTCATCTATGGTAGTCCCTTTCTGAGTGGCGTCTATTGTTGTCTGAGTGTTCTGGTGTGCCGTCGCGAGAGTGTCGGACTTGAAATAGACCACTGTCTGGGAGGGAGGTTTCAGTTAGTAAACAAGTAATTCTGCTGGAAGACACTCCCCATTAACCGGATCTAGCCCCAAGTGACTTTTTTCTGTTCCAGAAGATAAAGGAAATATTGAAAGGAAGGCATTTTGATGACAGTGATGATATCAGGAGTAATACGACGGCAGCTCTGAAGGCAATTCCACAAAACCAGCTCCAAAATTGTTCTGAAGGCTGGACTAGGCACTGGTATCAGTGCAGTTGGTACAGTGTACACTGTACCAACAAGCCTACTGGTATCATGGCTATACAAGCAGTTCACGTATTACACTGTCTGGGGTCATAAACTGTAGCGCTAATTCAAGGCCCCGTCAACTTGCGTTTTGCTGCCAGAATCTGAAGGTTCACCGTCGCTAATAACAAAGTTCGCCACTGGATACGAAAGACCTTACATGCTTTCTCATGACCAATGACCAGGTAACGTTTCACGAACATATTAAGGGGATCCTAGTGTTGTCTTGTTCGAAAGGGTAATGCTGTCATTATTGACGGTAGGGAATAAATAGCAAAAAGAAATTGGCTTAGCCTTTAGTAGCATGTACACTTAAGTGCCACGAACACGCATTACTTTCTGAAACGTATTTAGCGTAGAAATATGCACAGACTCACAAGAAATGGTAATAATTCTATTTTTATTACGTAAAATAATTCAGTCTTTTGTTTCATACAGTCCATTCTGCCTGATGATTGTTAGGAGGGCGTGTAAGTTGAAATGCATAGTGATCTATCGGGGGGGGGGGGGCGGACAAAATGGAAACACTAAGACATTAAGGAAAAGAACAAGGTTGTGATTGCTACATTGAAAGAACTTAAGTTGGCAACACCGAATATTCTTCTTAAGTTTGTTTACACTCCGTAGTGCTCGTGTAAGTTCGTTAGCGATTATGTTGTTAGTTTGTGTGAAAGAAACGGAAAATTGGAGACTTGTCAAATATTAAAAGCGGACAGATCGTCGGTGAGCGATTAGCTGGAGAATCTATGGCAAAAATTGTCACATTATTAGGTTATCGAGAGGGGGAGTTTATAAGGAAGAGGAAAAGTGGACGAAAATCAACACTGACAGAAAGAGATCGTCGTACATTGAGAAGGATTGTCTAGAAAAATCACAGAACCACTGCAGCATAGATGACGGGACAGCAGACCTGAATATTCTTCTTGAAGGCCCTGTCTTCACAGAAATTGCCTGACGTGAGCTTCACAAATCCAACATCCACGGTAGAACTGCAATTTCTAAACCTCCGATTACTGAAAGTAATGCTCAGATGCAAAAACGATGGTGTCATGACCATGAAGCTTGGAGAGCAGACAATTGGAAACGCGCTCGTGCTATGGCCAGACGAGTTGTCCTTCACGCTGTTCCCTGCATCAGGAAGAGTTTGCGTTTGGGGAACAGCTAAGGAAGCATACAGTCCGGAATGCCTGGTTCCAACAGTGATACGCGGGGGAGGTTCTATGATGGTTTGGGCAGCAGTATCGTGGTTTCATTACCTTTCATGGCCGAATTACTGCAAGGGAGTACGTGAACAGTTGGGGTAATCAGGTGCACCCCATGGTACAAAGTTATTTCCGAAAAACGATGCAGTTTTCCAAGACGACAATGTCCCCATTCACACAGCGGGAACTGTTCAGTCATGGCTTGAAGAGCATGAAGGTGAACTTCATCATCTTCCCTGTCCAGCACAATCACCAGATTTGAACATCATTGAACAACTGTGGTCAGTTTTGGAGACTAGAGTGATGAACAGGTTCCACCACCAACTTCTCTGAAGCAACTTGAAGATGTTCTTCAAGAAGAATGGTATATAATTCCGCTAGAGACTTCTGTTAAGCCCATTCCAAGGATTGCTGTTGTACTGTAGTCAGAAGTGTTCCACTAACATATTGTCACGGTCTAAGTGACTCCCGACAGGGTTTTGTGTTGAAGATCGGATTCGTTGACCACCTACAGGTCGTAACTACAAATAACTACTCGTATAACACTATCGCCAATGTCCACACTTTACAAATCACTACAGCACACCCCCTTACAACACTCTCAGTTCTTCAACTGAATAATTCCCAAGATGGCCGCCAATTCACACCAAACCTCCAACTCTTCTCTTCACAGACTGACTTACAACAGACCTAACTACTAAACGCGTCTCTGTTATAACAATTCGGCTCGGATCAACAGAAAACACAACTCTTCTATTCTTGTTCAAGACGTTTCCAAGGGAAAATTTCTTTTCCGAAGGTGTTGCCCAGCAACGGCTCTGGTATATATGCATATCTGGCTTACATGTCGTTAGCTGGTAACGTCTCTACATGCTACAATATTACTAAAGAAATGTGTACAGTCACTGCAGTCTCTGTAGCGTTTCCATTATTTTATCCAACTTCTCTATGATCATTGCTTTCGCTAGGCAGCCATATACGGCTTCATGCACAAAGCAATCTATCTGGCATTTTCATATCACCATGAGGCGACGGCACGCGGTAGCGTAGTTGGTTGAGGTATTATGCTACAAGCCGGAAGGTCGCGGGTTCGATTCCTGTTGAGGCTATTGATTTCTTTTTAATTAACCTAATCCTTCCAGCCACAATATGGCACTAGGGTCGAGTGAGTCTCTAACAGAAATGAGTACCAGGAAGATTCCTGGGGGTAAAGGGCGGCCGGCACGTAAGGGTGACAACCTTACCGCCATCTGTGAGACGAGGTCCAGACAATGTGGGAGCCTCGACGTCTCACACTCTCATGGACCTTCACGGCCTGTTACAGGGATAGCTTTAGGGTACTTATCATCATGCGGCCCCACAAAGGCAATTAGAAAAGATGAGTCATTTTGCATTGTTTCGTTTCTAGACCCCTGAATTTAATGATATATAAGAATATGAACTGTTCTCATGTGTTCTTTTCTAACAGTGTTTTGATTAGCATGTGTCAGTTAGGTGGTTCATAGGACCTCTTGCTCTTCACATGTTCATGTCCAAAAGACTTTATTAACGATGTGCGTCAGAAGACACACGCAGATCCACTTCTTAAAAAGACATTCGGGGAAAGAAGAGAGATTATCCAATCACTGCCTTACAAACTAATAAGCCTAGCTGAAATTCTTAGTATAGAGAGACTCGGGGTTATCCTGCACGGGGAAATCGACGAGTCGCTGCTCGTGCTGCGGTGTTCAGTGATATTAGCAGAATTTATACAACAAAATGGTGGGAGATAGCGGCGGCTCGCTTCCGCACTATTCATCACTAGCTGCTGCTAACGCTGCCGGTTAATGTGACTGGATCCATACAGCGCGGCGCCACCGCCGCTGTGTGACGCTCATGGATTTATTCTCCACAGTCACTCCATGGGACGCTTAAACGTCACTAACCAAATTTACATTTTGCTGGATTTTGNCGGCTTGTGAACTCTGCAGTTGAAAAAACGTCTTTAAATACTAAATGAATATCTTCATTACTTAGTGTAATATTTTAGGAAGTTTGACAAGAATATATGGAATTAAGAGCAAAATAACAAGAGGCTACTTAAAATTTTATGAGCGAGTTACAAAGTGTTTCGTCTATAACAAACAGGCTTATTATTACGAAGCTCAAATCAAGAAGCAAGAACGTGGAGGAAATGAAACGCACGTGGGGGGAGCGCTAGAAAAATGTGTAGAAATTATTACTTACAACATCTGAAGGAAAGGGACCACTTAGAGTATCTAGACATAGATGGATGAATAACGTTAAAGTCGGTCTTACGAGCAAATAAAAGTACACAGAGCAGAACAAACTCACTCTGTGGTAGTCGAACCCGAAACTTAAATTATGCTAATAAAATTTCTTGTCACTGGACAAGATCCCAAGGCTGTTCCAACAGTCTCTCAACCTCATTATCCTTCTTGGATAATTAGGGGCATGCTGTAGCGTAGTTGGTTGAGGAGCTATGCTACAAGCCGCAAGGTCGCGGGTTCGATTCCAGATGATATCACTGGATATTTTACTTGACCTAATCCTTCTAGCTGCACTATGACCCTGGGTTCGACTCAACCTTTAACATAAATGAGTCTCAGGAAGATTCATGCGTTTAAACGAGGCCCGAGAGTAAGGCTGACAACCTTTCGGCCGCGCCATAGCTCAAGCGGTTAGTCGCTGGCTTCCCACCGTGGCGGCCTGGGTTCGATCCCGGGTCTCGTCAAGTGAAATTTGCGGTGGACAAAGTGGCGCTAGATCGGGTTTTCTCCGAGTACTTCGGTTTCCCCTGCCAATCTCCATTCCACCAAATTCTCCAACATCATAATCACCTGGGGCAGGTACAAATAGGCCAATCAGTGGCCGCCGTGCCGAGTGGACCCAGTTGGACCCCACCACCCACTAAGCGAATTAATAACCGCAAGTGTTCAGTTGAAAAATAAAATTATTGGTCAAGATGAACCGATTGGCGGTAGTGGACACCACCACATCCGGTGTGGACGTGCTGGAGTTGAGAAAGTCCTTACTGATATTCCGAGCAGAACCTGTTTCGGGAGCTGGCTCTGTTTCTCTCCTATGTTTGGCAGGCGGCGGCAGAGTCGGCCCGGTTAGAAAAAGCTAATATCAGTCACTGGTGGAAATATCCTTCCCCGAGAAGAGCTGCATCCTAAACCGGCAAGCACACGCGCACGTCTACACCTTTATATATAGACGTAAATTTTAAATAGCCGGTCACGGTAGCCGAGCGGTCTAAGGCATGCACTGTCTTCGCTCGCTCGGATGCCGGGATCGTGGGTTCGAATCCCACTCAGGGCATGGATGTTTGTGTGCGTTTTTCTGTGCTTGTGTACAGGTAGAGGCCTTGCGACGAGCTGATCACCCGCCCAAGGAGTCCTACCGTATGTGTAAGATCTAGAAAAACGGAAGTGAACGGAGAAGTTCATGGAGGTAGGGCTAGACCCAAATGAGGGCTGTAGCGCCAATGGAAAAAAAAATTAAATAACATAGAAGACTTTTCTTCGAGAAACAATATTTGCGAAATTTCATTTAGAGGCTTCTATAATTTGAGGTCAATATAAGGTAAGGAAGTTTTCTGTGATTTAGGGAAGTTCCCAATGCTATATATTTTCATGATTTAGGGGGATGCGTGACTTATAAGACGGTTTTTGAATTGGATTTATTGACACTTTATGCATACAGCTCGGGACTAGAGACCCTACAGCGCAATTGCTGACCCACACACGTTAGAACGCGCCGTTACACACGCACTGGGGTTCTCAGTCTTCATTAGTCGTATCCCGGCAACGGAATTACAACAGTCTCACTGTCACCCATCCGCACACATGCATTCTTCTTTGCACGGTCCAATTCATTTTTGCCATTATTCTACAGCTGCCAACTGAATTAAATTCTTCTGCTCAAAGCTCATATCCCGGCAGGCTGGCCCCAAGAAACTTGACTCTGCACCGAATGGCATCAACTGAACTCTTCTTTATAAACACTATGAACGGACCATACAGAAAACACAGCCTCGCTATTGTTGTGAAGGCGTGTTTACAGCGCAGTTGAATAGCAAAGGAAGTTACTCGATTGTTACTTGCGTATTCAATGCAACGGAGATATGTTTACCTAATCGTTGCCTAGCAATGAACGTCTATTCTGACTTCACTGTTCAGGCTTTTGGCGTAATGTGGCAATTTAATCAAATTTCTTTGGTATTTTTGAGATAAAATGTTAGAATGGCCAATAGTAAGGACGGACAGACACTATATCCCTACTGTGCAAGTTCATGTGTATCAGAATACTTAGTTCTCATTTGGGCAAGCAAGGAACCATGCTATAAAGTTGCGTAACTAGAGATAAGCTGCATAACGTTATGAGCTTATTAGGTAATAGGGCCCTTTCTCCTTCATTTCTCTGCAATGTAAAGTAACTCGCAAAATATACGTATATGTTTTTATAGAGATTACAAAAGCGAAACCTATTTTCGCAGTCCGGACAACAGAAAGCACACTAATGGCAGAAAACTTACATGACTGTGAATATGTGAGCAGAGAATGGTTGAATGCATTTTAAGTACCTACTGCGGGGTTGGGGTGTCGGAAATTACCCTCGGAGAGCCAAGAGATAGGGAGAAGAGTTATGTTTTTCTGTTGTGAACATCCACAGTAGTAAGTGGATATTGCTATTTAGGGTCTGAAATGTTTTCACAATCAAAAGATGGCTGCCAACTGACCGCATACAACCATATGAAGCAATGTACTTGACATTTACAAATATTATTACCAATTAGCGTCACTGCTGCTGTAAGAAAAACAGAAAAGTTGTGCGATATGACATGCTCCCTTTTTCATATCCTGAATTTAATGCTGAAAAATTCCGTGTTTCTACCTTGCAATAAACTGTCAAGTGTTAGGTACGAAAATAAAATGCAATCCCACAGTTTGCAATATTCGCGAAGTACACTGAATGATCATGCAGAATATTAATCTAATAGAGCGAGTGTTAATTATTTTTTTAATTCGCTTAGTGGGGGTGGAGTTCAACTGGGTCCACTCGGCGCGGCGGCCACTGATTGGCCTATTGTAGCCTGCCCCGGGTGATTATGATGATGGAGAATTTGGTGGAATGAAGATTGGCAGGGGAAACCGAAGTACTCGGAGAAAACCTGCCCCAGCGACACTTTGCCCACCACAAATCCCACTTGACCAGACCCAGGAACGAACCCGGGCCGCCGCGGTGGGAAGCTAGCGCCTAACTGCCTGAGCTATGGCGCGGCCCTTCAGATAACTTACTCAGTTTATTTTAATAAAAAAATATGAGCAAGATGGAAAAGGAGCATGAAAATTAATAATACAAACACCAGAGAAGTCAAATAGATAATAAAGTAGAACATAGAAATGAAACAGCAAGCAGAATAAATGAAGAGGGAAAAGCAATATAGTCTCACATTTGCGACACCCCTGTGGTCACAGAATATTGGCTGTCTCCATACGTCACAGCTGTCTGTTCACTACAGACGCAGAAAAGGAAGCTATACGAGTTATACTGCTCTGTGCAACAGGTAGAGTGGGGACATACCAATGGGTGAGCCAACTAGCCAAACCATCTCTCACCCAGCATGCCAGTCAACCAATCAATTTATTCGTCAGCAAACAAGACGTTCAGAAAGATAAATTAGCCAGTTAATCGGAATGCAACCAGTCAAGCAGCCAACCATACCATTACAGTCTATCAAGTCAACCGGGAAATCAGAAAATAATCCAGTCTATCGGACATTGAAACGGTCAATCAAGCAATCATTTACCTTAACAGAGAGCTGCACATTTATCCTGCCAGCAAACTGGACTGGTTGTTCATTAAAACATTAAATTATTCCACAGAGACCGACATCTGTGAGGTGCGGTCTTCAAATTCGAGTGTTCCGGTACAGAATGGCTCGCTGTAATTCCTTCCGCTTCATCTCTCTCTAGTGTCTCTTTAATCAACGTGAGCCATGCTTGTTTTGTAAGCTTTCCTTTTATGCGGTTTCACGAAGTTTCTGGCGGTGAGACAGGGGAGGCCCAACAGGTAGCGGGAGCCAAGCAACTAGTCCAGCACAACGGACATTGCTGTCTTTCTAATGTCACGCTGTGTAGTTTCAGAGGAACCCGTAAATCCGTCTCGATGACAGGCGACAGAGCAGAAATATTTGCCTAAATAGATAAGTAATTAGTTTACCGTCTAAATACTAAGTTGTTAACTGCATTACTTATGGACTGGCTTACTAACTTAGCGACTAACTTACTGAAAGACTGATTTATTAACTGCATGACTTTGCGAGTGACTTACTGACTACATGATTTAGCGAACAATTTATCGACTAATTACTTTACCAAATGATTTAACGACAATATTATAACATGACGCCCGAAAGTCGGAATAGCGGAAGCAGAGGAGACGTTCATTGCTAGGCAACGGCGGTAAACAGGTTCCCGCGGATATTTTCTCTTAAATCTCATATATTTATCAGCAACATCCTCACATGACCGTATCCACAGTGAGTATAACCATGTATACATACATACAACATGGGCCTATAATTCAATAATATGTAACGGCCTGGCAACTTCCTGTGCGCCTTTCCATCCTCAGGTACTGCATCGCCCGTCACATACGCATTTGCAACAAACATCATAACTTTCAGCCTAGAAATGTCAGCTTTAATTACTACAGCATCAAGCGGACACTTGAAGTTGTCAGAGCTGCTCTTTTTCTTGAGTACATGACATGTATAATAATAAAAAAACAATAACAATTCAGAATTCACGGGAAAATTAAACACAAATATTTCTTGAGTACAGTATAAATGTAGTTCCAACATATGTCACATGCTATAAGACATAGTAATTCTTGTAAAAATCTAAATTTTCAACACTAGATATTTGTAGGACCAACTTTGGTAATGCTAGTTTAACTGTGTACTTCACACAATGTTTCTCACTTTGTTATATCTCGAATCTCCACCTACAATAAACATGCGCTGCTTAATACTTTTATACAAACAGCTGTACACTTACAGTAAAATGTAAGGCAAGGTAAAGTTATCCTTGTGCTTAACTAAGCAGTACGACATGAAGGAGTAGAGGGGGGTGGATGTACAGATCAACATTTTCGTGACCTCGGCACTAGATGAAGTTGAGTGATCAGTTTCACGCCTTAGCAGCTTTACCTCCAGTACCCACTGGATGGGAGGCTGGGTGGGCCCAAGAGCCGGTCTGGAAGACGTGGAGAAGACAAAATTCTTGACTCGAAATCCGACCCCTCGGTCGTCCAGCCCGTAGCCAGTTGCTATACCGACTGAGCTAACCTGGCTCCTGCCTACAATAAAATACTTTTTACGCAAACAGTTGTACAGTTGTAGTTCACATTTGAAACATTGAAGCAAATTACCGAGTGAATGAGCCGCCACTGGTTATATGCCTCCAACAATAGGAGTATCACCCCTTCCCTGGCATGAAAATACATTGCAAACAACGACGCATTCCAGTGTCCTTTCAAAACATCTAATAGACTGACAGGGATATGGGAGGGACACAAGAACGCAGGGACAATTGTATCATTTTATACTGAAACTTGTAAGCTCCCTTCTGTTGGTGACAGATCAGCTATTAAAACTTGTGGAAGGGAAAAGTGGACTAAATTCAATCAGAATATGAGTCTCTGGTAACACAAGCGGACGAGTCATAGAAGTCACTAAAACCTAAGACTACCACTGCAGACAATCACAAAAATATTTTAGTTATCATCATCATCATCATCATCACAACCACGACAACCACCACCACCACCTCCACTATCTCCATTGCCATAATTAACCATAAATTATCCCCTAACACAATCCGGCTCAGGAGTCCTTTCATGATCTAGAAAGTCTCACTTCTATGCTTTCCACCGGTTCGAGTGTTATTTTATTTTCAACTATTCAGTTTGATACCACTCGCTGAGAATGTGAAGGAAATTACCACATTTTCTTACATATTTCCTCAACATTCCTAATTCAAAGAGACATGGTGTAACTTAAAATTTGGGGCACGCTGTAGCGTAGTTGGTTGAGCACTATGCTACAAGCCGGATGGTCGCGGGTTCGAATTCCTATGACGTCATTCTATTTTTTCCATTTACCTAATCCTTCCAACCGCACTATGGCCCTGAGTCGACTCAGTCTCTAATAGAAATCAGTACCAGGAATATTACTGGGAGTAAATTTCGGCCGGGCCGGAGAGTAAGGCTGACAACCTCACCGCCATTTTTCAGCAGACTGTCTAGATAATGTGGGACCATCAACGTCTCACAACCCTATGGGCCTTCACGACCTGTTACAACGATAGCTTTACATTTTTTTTACCATAATCTTACTTCAGTCTTCATTTCGCAGGAGTAAAAGTAAAGCTATCCTTGTAACAGGCAGTGAAGGCCCATAGGGTTGTGAGACGGTGATGGTCCCACATTATCTAGACAATCGGCTCAAAGATGGCGGTAAGGTTGTCAGCCTTACGCGCCGGCCACGCTTTACTACCCAGGAAATTATTTAATTAATTCCTGGTATTCATTTCTGTTAGAGGCTGAGTCAACCCCAGGGCCATAGTGCGGATTGAAGGATTAGGTCAATTGAAAAAATCCAATGACCTCATCGGGACTTGAACCCGCGACCTTCCTGCTTGAGGCAAACATAATTATTCTGACGTCAAATGTAAATATATTGGCAAGCAACCCATTTCTCTACAACGGGAAATACGTCGCAGCTAAGATTCTCATATGCTTCTCACAATCGGTAATTACTTTTCACTGAGATACACACACGAACGAAGAAAAATTTTGAATTTCTCCCATCTTAGTTTATTCATTTACGGTTACTTAACAACTTTCAATAACCCAGATGTTGCAGCCTCAAATGATAATTGGTGAATAATGGATTCGAAAAGACGTGGGTGGAAGCGGAAGTGGACTAATTTGTGGCACTATCACGGTATACCATGAAGAACTGCGGAATATCACGAAAAACTCAGAGTAGTCAGCCTGTAGACCTTGCATATTACAAAGCAGGAATGCCAAACGCTCCACTGCGACGTTCTGTCACTGTTTAACAGATCTGGCTGATATCCATGACGCTACATGTGAGATATGTTTGTGTACGAGCCGCCATTCCGTCAGACAGATATCTGAAAGCGTTCTCAGTATCATGACGTAACATGTAATAACACCGGATGTCAGGTTGATAAGGAGAATGATGAATCGGAAAGGAAGAGGTTGTGGCTTAATCGAGATACTATCCCAGTATTTGCCTGCGGGGACTGAGGAAAACCATCAGAACCCTGTTATGATAGCCGGAGACCCTGTCGATATCCCAGAAACAAGTCTAGAGCGTTAGGCCCCACCTCTAGACCAAACTGTGCTGTATACTAGCAGTAATTACTTACAGTAGTAATATGTTGGATTGCTCTGCTTGCTGATTTGTTCCTGGTGTTTACTTAAGTGGTTTATTCTTCGAACCTGAAGAGGCAGTAAATTACTTCTAAATTTCGATGAACTACGGACCAAACGGAGCCATATCGTATAATTCCGCGCTGTGAGGTCCTAAAATCCCCGCAATGCTCGTTGTCTGCTTCCTGATATCGCTTGACTTAACCTTCGACCCTGACGATGGATGCAGTAGAATCCTTCGAAACACACATGAACTTTCAGTGGACTACATGGGGTCTTATCCCAGGAGATTATATTCTTCAAAAGTAAATTCTTTATTAGCTTACCTAATTAAGCTATGTTGAATTACCTACTCAATTATTTTCTAAGAAAACTTTTTAATTCGCGACTCTCTAATTATATATATATCAGCCATTTCTATATCAGAATGTCACAAACAGCCGTTTGAAAGACACTGCTTTGTTTCTGAATGGAACTGACAGAGGAAGAAATGTTGTGGAGTATTAATTAACTGTTAAATCCCACACAAACTTTAAATATGCAAATTCCCATAGAAATATTGGAGCAATTTAAAGAGGTTGAAAAGTAATGTTCCGCATTCATATAATTTGGATTACGTGGAAAATGGAATTACAAAAAACCCTTTAAGTAATAAATAATAAGCGAAAAAGTACTAAACGAGAGAATTCCATTTTCCTATTGGAATGAATATATAACGTCAGATTCTCCCAGTGCATTGGAGCATTTTAAAGTCAAATTATCTCTTTCGGAGTCTGTTTATTCAATGGGATGTGTATGGTTAGAATGTATCCTCTGTGAAAAGGAGTGGTTCGCTAGTGGAGGGGAAAATTTTGAAGTGTATAATTGATTCTTCAAACCAAGCTCTGCACAGAAGGAGACATGAGTTGCTTTCTGTGATGAGGTTCTCGTTCGTGGTTGCCTCTCAACTTTGCGTTTCCAATGGCGTCGCAGCGGTGTAGCGAAATTATCAAGAACATCTCCTGTCCTCTGTGCTACATGAAACAATATTGTTGCCAATAGTAATTAAGTCCACAATGTAAAACACGCTACCTTTCTCACAAATTGCACAAACTTCAAACACGCTACTATAATCATTATGTCAGAAACTCTACAAACGCTACCTTAATCATTGGCTCCATAATTGACTCAATACTTATGCTGAAAACAAATATCCAATGTTTCATGACCGTGTTCACAATAGCTAGCCACTGGACCCATTAGCCTCATTGAGGCTAAACTTATTTCCTTTAAATCAATCATAATATTGTTCCCTTATCTGCGCCTGATGCTTCCAAAGGTTCTCTTCTGGACGTTTACATTAAAATTCTCTACGCATTTTGCATCTACTCTATCGTGTTACATGTCCGTCCCATCTTAGCCTCCTTGAGTTCATAAGTTTAATAATACTGTCACGTATTTATGTGTGTGTGACTATACACGGGATATGGTTTGGATAATGGATTTATTGACCACTTGTATGCACCACTTGAAATTATACTTTACATATCACTGATACACAGATTAGTGTCTTCAGTCTATTATAGTCTCAATTAGCCGTTTCCTGACAAAAGATTTAACACATTTGAGTTCTTCAGCTTCCGTGATCACGCCGTTTCCCGCAGGTTAACACTCCACACCTGAACTCTTAATTCCATCTTCCAAACTCTCGACTAACTGCTCATTTTGAACTCCCGAACTGGATTGAATCTCAACTGAACTTGTCTTTATAACCATTTTGCACGGACAGAATAGAAAACGTCGTTTACAATTCCTCTATTGATGCTTGCATATCTGTTGCCGTGGATACTTCTTTGCCCAGCCGTTGTCTAGCAATGGAAGTCTCCTCTGGCTCCAATATTCCGGGCTTTAGGCGGCATGTCACAGTATTTTTTAAGAATACAAATTCTGAAGATCTTTATTATGTAACTTCCTCAGTCTTCCTCACATTTCCTCATTCTTACTTCAAATATTCTCAGCATTCCACTCACACAACTTCAAATATTTTTTTCTCAATATGAGGGACAGCTTTATTACTTGTTAACTAAAAGCAGCTTATGCAAAATCGTATGAAGTAACTTTCTTCTATGTAACTCCAAACAGAAGGTAGAGGTCATCACAGCCACAACACGTCTGATTTGGGAGGTATAGATTTCATATCCAGGCCCGATTCTGAATAAATATTTCGTCAATTCATGAGAGGGTATATTGTGACAATATTTTATAAAAGCTGTGACTGCCTCCCATTAAACATCCGACACCATACAATATATAAGCTTGAGTTAGTGTCCCTCTTTCTGTTCCAACATAAAGCAAAACCTGCATACATTTTGCATCACAGCTGCTACATTTAAATTTACGATAGAGACCACAGCAGTGACGCTTTGTGTTCACTGGGAAGTATACAGGATGCTAAGGAAATCCCGATGATGGAAAGCATTGCGTAATGAGAAGACACGTAATTTGCGCTCTTCACCAAATATTATTAGGATTCATAATGCGCACAAGGACACAAGGCAACACTGGATATACACAACTAAGCGAGCGGCACACCAATGGGACAGGAAAACAGCAACGATATTTAAGATAGGAAGAAACTCGTGCTATAAAATCATCCTGCAATATAACAATTAAAAAAATAATAACAATGACGACGTGCCTTAATGAATGCCATTTGACCAAGTGCACGGTGCAGTAGTCTCCATTAAAAGATGTGTTGTCTGAAGGTGGCCCTATGCGGCCGAAACATGTAGCATATCCACCGAATGTACATATATTTTAATGATAATTTAAACATTTAACGAACATTTAGTGAATTACGTGTGTACTAATGTTTTAAAATAATATAGTTGCATTAGAGACGGAAAAAGATTATAAGTTATTAGGATTATCGTGTCAGAGTGGATGTGATGGGTAGAGCATGTAGCACATAAAATAAATGAAACGAAAATAAAAAAATTGATATATGAAGAAAGCAGTCTTCTTGGATGTGGCGCCATGTATATATTGTGTTAACCGACGTTTCGGAGGAAGTATTTCCTCCGAAACGTGGGTTAACACAATATCTACAGGGCGCCACATCCCAGAAGACTGCTTTCTTCATAGTTATCGCCGTGAAAACATCAAATCTTACATAAAAAATTTAGCCTGAAAACCCGAAAAAAAAAATACTTCGGACATATGGGCGTAGGAAGAAGCGTAATATTAGATTTGCCTTAAATAAATACGCTGTGAAGGCACAGACTGGCAATATTTGGTTCAGGAGATGTCCCAATGCGAGCCCCTGTATACGAATCAAATGCAATGTACTTTAAGTTATACATGGGAGAGTTACTTAACTAGATTACTGAGTATTATGTTCTCAAGAATGGCATGTTCTATGGAAATGCTTAAAGGATATTTTCCACTCAACTTTTGATCAACAGATGTATCCTACAGATCTACTCATATTTCTAGTGACCTACGTCGTTGATAAGCTTAATTTGTAATTAACATCTCAAGGCATGTTGAAGGAAAGCAAATGTGCTACGCTGAAAAATAATGTCCAATTATTTAAACAAGTTAGGAGAGATAAATTAAAGTCCACACACAAGAGTTAACAACAACAACATTCGCAGGGGCAAGGAGCAACATACAAATAAGGACAAATGATAACACAAAGAAAGGGCTTACCAACACAAGCAACACACGGACACCAAGCCGCAACATAGAACTATATCATTTGAACAAGTGGACGACGCCCCTAACAGAGGAGCAAAAGTTAAATAAATTGAAAAAAATTTTAAGAATTTTCAAATCAAAACTAAATTAGAAAGAGAGTGAAATTAATCAATGCAAATAAATATTCAGTGTACATCAAGTAAATTAAAGAAGAAACATCAATTTGCAAGTGTGTAAATAGGTGAACATTTTATATATTTTTATACAGTGCGACAGTTTTGGCCTAGACAAAACACCTGATGATGCCCGTTTGAGGCCGAAATATGTCGTAAGGGGGAAAAAAACTGAAAACAGTTGCATTGAGGACTGAATATATTGTGCGTGAAAGTTATATAAATTTAAAAAAGGATGTTAAGCACAGTAACTTTAACACAAATTCATAAATGCGATCTGACTTCTGCTCTCTATGACAAATAAATTTTCAGGAAAAAAATTGTTTTCCCATTATAACGGTGCTAGTTATGTGGGCGTTGGGTATCACAGTTTCAAATCATGAGATCAATATCTGAAGCAGGGATTTGTGTTCACACCTGTGCAACTTTCGGATCGATTCCATGCGGCCCCTCTCAAGACTCTCGCCTTGGCAACCATTTAGCATTTGCTGTCATTTGATAATACAATTACTCACCATAACCATGTACACAAATGATTAATGTTTCACAGTGAATGACGTCAACAGACAATGTAGCTATGCAACAACCCCTTAGTTTCCAACATTGTTCCAGCCCAGTTACAAGAGGAAATGTCATTGATCCAATGTAGACTTAAGTTGGACAGAGAAGGAAAGAAATATTTTATTATATTCCGAAATAAACATTCGTATAAGAATTCATTCAAAATAATTTAAAGCTTTGCAAATAAGGTAGAAGAATATAAACAACCTAAAGGGAAGTTAATATTAATAAGTATTTCTAGGAAAAGCCAATTATGCTACTTGTTCTTCATGTTCCTATCCACGAATTGAACAAAAGAAAAAGTTGCCCCTGTGCTTAACTAATTAGACACTACGCCATGCAGGTGCACGGCAATGTGGATTTATAGATCATTTTTTAATAGAACGGAAGTAAAATTTATAAAGCCGATCACAGCGGTCTAAGGCATGAACTGTCTTCGCTTGCTCGAACGCTCGAACGTCCTAGGCATGAATGTCTGTGTGCGTTTATTCTGAGTATATGCAGCGGCCTTGGGACGGGCTGATCTCCCGTCCAAAGAGTCCTACCGACTGGGTATAGGAAGAAGAAAATGAAAAAGCGGCCAAGGTCCAGCAGAAAAGTCAACAGATAGATAAGTACTCGAGGAAAACCTGCCCCAGCACTACTTTGTCCACCACAAATCTCACTTGACCAGACCCGGGATCGAACCTGGGCTGCCGCGGTGGGACGCCAGCGACTAACTGCTTGAGCTATGGCGCGGCCACCTCTATGCTGTAAGTGTGCACTTATAAAACAAGAATTGATTTGAATTATTTTTATTATTATTATTATTTCTAAATATTATTACTTTACGGTTCTCAATTCTCAATAACA